>NW_008581423.1:191920-214904 GCF_000691845.1 Merops nubicus
TATGAATTCTGTCTCACAGCATCTCTCACATTTGTAAATAAGGGTCAAAAGGTTCACATACTTTTTCCACTGTAGGAAAGAAGGTATACATCTTCCCATATTCATGCAGAGAGACATTAGGAATTCATGGTGCTTACATTCTCTCAGTTATTATGAATAACAATGAAATATAAATAAATATATATTAATACATATATTAATATATATTAAGTAGAACTAAATGCATAGAATTTAATATAAATAATAAACAACATAGAAAAAAGTATAATAACAAAAATAAAGAAACTTTTTTTGAAGAGGGAGGAAAGAATACTGGATTAAAAAGTTTTATTTCTTCCATTGGAGACTAACAATGAAACCATTTACGAGTGATCTATTCTTCCAACTTCCATTGCCCTTGAGTGTGGGTTAATGTTAAACTGGGTCAGAATAAACTCCATTTCATTTCCCACTGCATGTTTTGGTTCACTGTCTCAAAAACCCTTAAATGAAGTCTTGTGAGTAAGGTTTGCATACATTTTGAATGATTTCTCAAGCATCTCTCTCTCTCTCTTACCAACCAATAATGCATAATAAGTTAACTTATTCTTGACTACAGCATACTTGACTTCTTTTTAGAGTCCAATCAAGAAATCAGAATTTCTCAGTAAAAAAGTCATATGTCTTTAAAACATGTAAAGCAGATATCATATTATACTGCATTTGCAAATATACTTGCAAACTGCTCTAGCCAGGGTAAATTTTACAAAGGTAGAAGCCAATTCTACAATGAAATGTGATGAAGTAACTCCTTGCAGCACATTTGATGCTCAAATTGAGCATGTGGCCCAAGAAGACTCTATATTGCATCCAGATTTGTAGCTGTATGTCCTTTTTTGATTATGATTCAATGAATCTCACATCAACACTATTTCAGTAATAGCCAGCATTGCTAAAATGTATCATTTCACAAAGTTCTGAAAATGCAGTTTCTATTGGATGAAAAGAAGTTTTTAAAACCTAGAATTTCCCACAGAGCAGGAATTATATTTTGATCACAAAGACATAAAGCAAATATAAAGACTTTAAAATTTTGTCACTCTGTTATAAACCTGTCATATGCTGATTCCTAAAGGTAAGAAAAGCAGCTCCCAAATCAGTACATTAGTTAGTAAAGAACCTTTACTTTGGTAAAGTAAAACCCTTGCAGTTTATTTCCTTGGCCTACTTCTCATGACCTCCAAAAAATGTGTCAGCACTTAGACAATCTACCTAATTTAAACAAAGCTCAATGGAGCAAGGTGGTAAGGTTTACAAGGTTCTCTTCAACATACCCAGTGCATTATACCTTTGTTCAAATGCACACTAGCAAGGAGCCAATCAAAGCGAAAAAAAAAAATATTTAGAGGATAGTACAACAAAGACATGTTGTCTGCACAAACTTCTACCATGAGAGTGCTTATGTAGCTGAGGCTCTTAGCTCCACTGTAAGTGCTGCATTTAAATAAATAACAAATCACAAAATCCTTATATATGCAATTTACAGCAGAACTTGAGATTGATCACCCTTAGTCTAGTTGTTCTCAGTGTGGAGTAGAGATGCTAACAATGACAACAGAGCAAAAAATTATCCAGACCCTTAACCAATGTACACTGGTGAAACTGGAGCTGCTTTCCTATAAGTAAACACATTTTTGAAAAACCAAACCATTGATTTAAAAGTCTGGTTCATGAAGCTTTTTTAATGTTATTAAGAGGACACTATTTTTAAAATGTTATTATCTTGGACTCCTTTTTGCACAGGAGTATCTAAGCATCCAGTCCCATTTAAAAAATGGAAATAATTTGAGAAGCATTTTAATTTGATTTTCTAATAAATTCATTAATATACAATCACTTTTCTAGGCACTTTATCAATGACTTAGCAATATCTGTCAAACTGCTCACTTCAGATAAAAATTAAAACCCTTGCACTTCAAAAGGTACTGTGAAATAAATATATGTCTCAGAGAAATTTACAAGCAATCTCTTTTCTGAGGCAGCTTCATCATTTGGAATTGATTTTAAGGTTATATGTGAGAGAGGACACAATTCTCTCTCCTGTGAGGTGTTGGTTTGCTTTACTACTGACCCTTGCATGCTTTAGTGAGTCAGCACAGCAAATACCCCAAATTGTGTTATCAGAGTATTTAATCTTTTTCATACTAAGGGTCATTGCACTTCATTTGCAGTGATGATACTGCAGGATTTCTGGGTATAGCTTGTATCTGAAGTGAAAGTAATGTTTCTGCTATTTATGTGAAAAATACTTCTGTTACAAAAATCAAGTTGGGAATAATTTATGACAGTAAGGAGTTGCTGATTATTAAAAATAATTTCAGTCGTCTCTCTGGTTTGCAGTATTGTACTTTTCCCTATATAATCTTTCTTTATCAGACAGAACTGAGGTGCCAATAGCACCAGAAGATTTCCTGCCGATGATGCATGGCTTGTTGAAAATACTGTCTGAATTTATATTGTGATGAAGAAGGTGGATCAGGATCTGAGCCTTCTGAGATTCTTTTATCTACTGGAGCAGATAAAATGGTATATGTATTCCATATGTTAAAAGCACTGATCAGGGGAATATTCCCTCTTTAAGAGAGAGAAAGATGTTATCAATATTTTAGAAGACTGACAGAAAGACAAAGCTTTCTCTCAGTGAACAGGTATTTCAGAACATGAGGTTCTATATATAGATGAATATTTACATAAAGTTGGGAATTATCACCATCATTTAGAATAAGCACAGTAATATAAATGGTAAACATTTTTGAAGCTTTCCTCACCAGCTTGTCCCTCTACTGCCTGGTAGTACTGTCAATAATGAAGAAGTGATTTTAAGTATAGTAATGAACTCTATTATTCATTACAAATTTTGTAGACACTCCACTGACATCATATTACATTTTTAAAGATAGGGATACTGTGGAGCAAAATGCTGAAGCCTAAGTGATTTACAATATAGGAAAACAAAAGTAGTGCTAGTTTAACATATTCCATAAAAAGATGCTTACTTCTGAAATTTTAGTTTAAATTTGCTCCTTAGAAAATTATTAAGAAAATCTCTTACTATTTGGGGAACAGGAAGATTAGTTGTGAGGTCACAGAACTTTCTGACATCTAGCAGCTCTTAACAAAAGGAACAGAACAAAACAGGAACTCATATTCAGCTGAAGAGACATTTTTAAAATTTCTTGCTCTTCATTTACAAACTCTACTCAGTAATTAAAAGATCAGAAGAGAAAAAAAAATAGGATATTGAGCATTCTGCCTGCTGAAGAGCTTTTAATTCTTCATGTAAGCCACATTATACAAACATTTGAAAAACTACATTATAAAGAGGATGACAGCAAGTCCAAAGGGTAAATCTTACCAGTGCAAAGGAAGGATACATACAGTAAAGGACTTCAGTGGTTGTAGGTTGTTCAGTGGTACAACGTAGGTTGTAGATGGGTTTAAACACTAAACACGTTAAAAGGCAGGGATTTTTCTCTAGTGTGTTTGTCTAAATTTTTTGCAGTAAGGGTGAACCCTCATTTCATTGCATTCCCACGGAGACATCCCTTTTCTGGCCTTTTCTCTCTCTCTTTATACCAAGATTACTTCAAATGGGCGCTAAGAGCAAAATTACAGTCTGCTTAATTAGCACACTGAGCACAGTGCCATCCTTCCCCATGCAGGGGCATACAGGAAGATGCTCTCACATCTTCCAGTACCCGCTCTCAGTTGGCTCAGTCATTTGTGAAATGTTTGCCAGTCTCTCTCCACGATGCTCTGAACTAATATTGCAACACTCTGGGGGAACATTCAATATGAATGGGGCAAAAGAACATGCACAACCATTTCCAGCACTTTCCTTGGGAAAGCATTTCGTTTTATGTTTTCATTTGAAAACAGCAAGAGATCCTTCCTCCAGAAAAAATATTCCTGTTGCATGAATTTCATTAGCATACTAGGGAGCTCCAACTGGGTACCAAATGGTATGGCTTACATTCATGTATATATTTTCTGCCATATGTCAAGGAGTTAGCAGTATCTTGAGAATATTATAGTTCTGGCTGATTCAGCACAGTGAACAATCCACAGCCAAACATTCAGAAATATGTGCTAAAGGCAGGGAGTAAGGATTTCCATGTCAGTAATTTTTATTTGTAAAGGTAGAGAAAATCACTGCCTCATGAATATCAGAATCATCTGCAGTTCCCATATGATTTCCTACTTATACAGGATAATAAAAACACATCACACATTAAAAACAAATGCATAACTCCACAAACAATTGTGGTTTCATTTGCAGACCCAAAAACAATTTTGTAACTATTTTCCATATGTCTTAAAATTTAAATTAATTTTGCTAACAAACTAATTCTTTTTTTTTAAATGTAAGAATTTATCTTTCTACAGCATATTTTCTGTAATGTTTTTCCATGTTAAAGAGATTTCCATAGGCTATAAACACCTGATAAACATCTTTTTATCCTTCAGATAAAGTATAGAATTGCTAAACATATCCCAAATATTCATAAAATTGAGCAATAGCATAGGACATAAAATAACAAAATCTTTAGACTGTTTACTATGCTCAGTGTTTGGTAAGATACCTTGTTTAGTACTTTAGCTGTGACAGCGTTAGAGGAGGTATTTCTGAGAAAATAAAGATACAAAAGATGAATCACAAGTCTCTACAAAACAATATCATATTAAAAATGAGATTTAAGAACAATCTAAAGAAGCAGCTTTGAGTTCAGTATCTCACATTACCAGAAAAGTGAAATTCCCATGAAGCAGTTCTCCATCACCATGGCAACCTTGCAAGGTAGCACAAAAAGGTTCATCTTTATGCAATACAGTTTTATAAAATCTATCATCCTAAATGTGACAGCATGTACTCTTTTGGGTCTGCTGTGACACCACAATGCATTGGAGTTATTAAATATAACCGTTGCCTCATTTATTACCAGTCAAAGAAGTTACCTTTTAAATGCAAATGTTTAAAATTAAAATGAAGGGTTTAATCAGTAAAGCTCCCCAGCCTTAAATTACCATAGGGAGAGTAACAGTATCGGCTTTGCCGACACTGTGTTTTAAATATACTTTTAAAATATTAATACTCAGATCTGTGCTTATTTTTGACAACTGTGACATGACCCTTAGAAGTAAAACCAATAAAAGCAGTATGACCATAGTCTTTTGAAATAAACCCCTATAATCTCAAAGCACAAAACCTACACTGATATGTGATTTCAAAGGGGATTACCGTGCAACCTAGAGAGTATATCTTTAACAATCCTCAAGACATCCTTTTTTACCACAAAAATATAATTTATTAAACTTAAAATTTGCTGGAGAGCAAGGTTACCAGGCAAAAATGCATAAATTGCTCCAGGTTAATTTGATTCAAGTTATTTTCTACAGAATGTCTAATTGTGAATGGCTCTGATGATTGATCTCTTGCTTGGATCAATAAATTTCTTCCATCTCTGTGAAACACAGGAGGAAGAGAGAATAAGAATTCTAATAGATTTCGTGCAGAGAGGAAGGTCTCTCTTTTTCTGCAAACATAATTTCTTATTTTGAAAAACCATATAAAACAAAATATCCAACGGAATTAAGCAAAAGTATGCAAACTATAATGAATCACAAACTTTTAAGTGCTGTGTTGAGGTTTTACTTTTCTAATTTTTTTTTTTTTCTATACAACCTGTATAAATCTAGAGAAAGATATTTCAAATGACCTATAGGACATCAGAAGATGAACAATTCTGGCTTAGTGAATGTAAAGAAAACCCACAAATAACCACCTTCTCATTAAATTGCACCATAAGAAGAACCTTTTCTTTTTCTGCCATATAAAGGTATAAGCTTAGGAATGAACATCAGCGTGGACTCAGTAACAGAAATACACATCCTGATGCAGCTTGGTGTGACTAACAAGCAGGGCTTTTAAGCAAATGTCTTTGTATGTGAGCAATACAATTTACAGTTTTCAGAAATAACCTGTTCAAACAGAACTCGGGTTTTGAGAATAATTAGACTAAAGAAGGCACAGATGTACTTTTTAAATAAATATAAAGTGTAATCTTAATAAGGACAGAAAGGAAAGTCATGGTTATCTGAGGAACCATCTTCTCATCTAAGCACTTTTTGAATTCCAAGTGACTTCATTAGGAAGGGGAAAAAAAAAAAAAGATAAATGCTATGCCATGTGTCATAAGCACAAGACAACTCTTTTCCAGCTCTGTTACACCCTTTCACAGGACTCTGATGACAGAAAATGGACTACTAAGACAATTTAGGCAGCTTTTTGGGACTTACACCAGAAGGGAAAAAAGCTTTGCATCTCATAAAGTTGGCCAATAGGCTCTCAGGCACCACTTCCTATCACACTGCCACAAAAGCTGGGCCTCCCTCAAGAAGCACAGTTTCCCCTCCATGCAGTAATGTGACATTCAGAGTTACATAATTTGTCATGAGCATCTCTAAGTTGGCCCTAAATTGGGCCTGAATTGATAGGAACTGAATTAGATTTTAGCTCCTAGCATAATTTATGAAACAGTATAAAATTTCATAAAATATACCTGTTGGCTCTTTTGCCCTTTTGGGTTTTTTTTTGTTCTCCAATTGCCCACACGAACAGTCTTATAAATGTGCAGATAAGATCCCATTCTGCAAAGTGATTATGAGCAATGGAAAAAAATCTTTAACACAGTGTAGAGAAGAAGAACAATATCTGGAGAAGTGAAGGCTCCGAGGTGACCTTATTGTGGCCTTCCAGTATCTTAGGGGGGCCTACAAGAAAGCTGGGGAGGGACTTTTTAGGATCTCAAGTAACAACAGGACTAGGGGAAATGGGGCAAAGCTGGAAGTGGGCAGATTCAGGCTGGATGTGAGGAAGAAGTTCTTCCCCATGAGAGTGGTGAGACCCTGGAATGGGTTGCCCAGGGTGGTGGTTGAGGCCCCATCCCTGGGGGTCTTTAAGGCCAGGCTGGATGAGGCTCTGGGCAGCCTGATCTGGTGGGAGGTGTCCCTGCTCATGGCAGAGGGGTTGGAACTGGGTGATCCTTGTGGTTCCTTCCAACCATGACAGATTCTGATCTGTTTTGGCAGAGGACTTTGGAGCCCTGGTGGCTCGGTGGTTGGACTTGATGATCTTGTAGGTCCCTTCCAACCTAAATGATTCTATGATTCTATGATTCTATGATTCTAATATAAAAAGTCTGTAAATGACATCCACAGCCTCCCAGCCTTTGAAAGATAATAGCTTGAAAGCCTTACTGCTGCTGACCTGGCATGCATGACGTGAATACAAAGATTTCACGTTGAAGCAGCTGCAAATCGTATTGCCAAGACCTGTCCACATTAGTTAAAGAGTTGCTGCTCCTACCCCAGAGCAAATCTGAACGGGGACGGTGTAAATATCAAATATAGCAACTTGGCTTTGGATTGCAAGTCCTAAACCACATTTTGTTATTTCTATACTTTACGACTGAACTACTCAGACATCTAAATCACATATTTCTTCTTTTAAATACCATATCTCTTTAAAAACAAACATACAAGTTGTTCAGATGAAGAGTAATAGTTACAGCTTTATAGTTTACAGCACCCAAAACTGGAATGACATTGAAAACCTGCTTAGCACACCTATACTTTTCCTTGCATCATAAAATGGAGCCATGTTTGATTGACTACAACTGTTTCAGGAAGAGCATGATGAATATAGCCGGAATCAATTGTCAGATGATCCTGAGCGATTTTGTCTTAACAACAACGTATTCCCAGCTCTCAAAGCAATTTCATCTCAGCATTGCCCATATTTAAACTATTTTAAATTATAGTTTTTTATTTTCATCAGTGTTCTAATTTGAATAGAGTAATTAACGCTCACCACTTAGCATCTTTGATTATGAAATTATTTATAATACTTGCTGAACTTTATAACTCCAAAGTATCATCTAATTTATTCTTTACTATAAATTTGTGACCCACTTTATTTTTGTCACTAGGGTAGTTTGTGCATGCTTTTGCAAATACTGTGGCTGTCAAATGGCAATTTTCTTCCTATATATTTCACATAGGAAATAATGAAGGGAAAATTTATAATTATTCTTTAAAAGTTATATAAGATTTATATC
Organism: Merops nubicus; assembly: GCF_000691845.1. Taxonomy (NCBI): domain Eukaryota; kingdom Metazoa; phylum Chordata; class Aves; order Coraciiformes; family Meropidae; genus Merops; species Merops nubicus. The sequence continues at coordinate 200,077 of NW_008581423.1, forward strand.
TCTAAATCTTGCAAATAATAAGGCTGAACTACCAGCCTCATTTTAATCAATAAGAGTTTTGCCATCGACTTTCAGTGAGGTAAGGATATTGCCCTGACAGACTTTAACAAATGAACAAGATTACAGCCAGATTATTGATTCAAAGTAGAATTAAGGCTACTCCATAAAACTTAGAGAAAAAAATGTCAATATATTTAAAGTTTTGAGGTATCTGAGTAATCTGAATTTAAATTAATTCAATATAAAGCCTCAAAAAGAAATTTCTATAAACAGGAAATTAGTGACTGCGTTTTATACTGTTCAAACTGCTCCTTCATCACATAGATGATAATACATTATTTAATATGAACATTTAAAAAACTCTACACTTTTCTACATTATCCCACAGCTTAAAATATATTTTAATGACATAACCTGCCATAGCCTAACATCTTAAAGACTTATGTCAAAGTCCAGAGTTAAAAACATTCCTTCAGCAGCTATTAACTATTTCAAGGCATAGATTGAGGGATGTATATTTTCATTTCTTAGAAGTGGAGAAGAGAGAATGCTCTGTATAAGAGAGAAAGGTCATGGCAAAGCAACACTGCAAATAAAAAAAAACAACCCAATATTAAATCAGTAGTAATGTTAGCTATATTGATGACCCTTTTCATTATTATCACTCTGAACACAAAACATATTTCTATCATAACAGCCTGGCAATAATATCTGTGGGCTGGTTGAAGGAGAGCACATGGGGACTTTTCCCATTTTTCTATGCTAAGAGCAGCACTCACAATTTAACACATAAACAAATTTGTCTCTGACATAATACCTTGTTTCATGGCAGAAGACTGGCTTTTATACAGTCATATCTGATACCTTTATAATAAGTAATAACACAGTCCTCCCTTTGTCTCTTCCCTTGAATAGTTAGATCAATTCCCAAGAGATGGAGTATGAAACATTTTCTCACTGTAAGGACAGTGGGTTTCTATGTCCCAGTGATAGCTCAGCCAAAACATGAATTCACCAGAGGTAGCAACTGCATTCTTCAGCAGCTTCTATCTAATGAGGACTACTTCTTAGTAGAAAGATGGTACCTTTAGAAATTACTACCCTTGATAGCTTCTTTCATCGCTTGACCATGACCATGATGGATTTACTGCCTGACATGTTTGCCTGCGTTTCTATCCCAGCCTTCCTGGTCTTAGACTCTTAGCATATGAAGAGAGGAGCAGTAGCTATAGGGAAATTTGGCTCCCATTTTAATGAAGTGCTTAATATAAAACTTGCCCAATTCCAGTCTGCATCATGCTTGCAGGTTGAAATCCTGCTCAAGGAAGTGGGATTATTCCCTGCAGCTGAACAGTAAGACTGGGACATAAGGCATCAGTTGTTTTGCTCCTTCACTCCAAAGAAAACACAGAACCTCAACAGAAGATTCAAAACAAGTAAAATAATGAAAACAACAGTCTTTGTTATCTCTGTCCTGTTTTTGTTATAAAAAAATGAGGAAAAAAATGATCACTTACTGACCATAAGATCACAGCTATATGTGCATTCTTTCTTTAAGACAAATGAAAACTAGATGACATAAACAGTTTGATAATGAGGTGAGTTTGCTATACAAAATGTAGTTATTAGCTGACATTTCATAATATAATACATATGCAAACCCAAGGCATTTTCCTCCAATCTAACCTTCTATACTAAAAAGTGTTTTCTTAAGGAAAGTGTTAAATCATTGCAAGTTTACCTGCAGTTCTAGAAACTCACCTTTTTCCAGTTGCAGAAGGCTACATTTGATAGCTTAAAAGAGAACCTCAGGCTTTTCTTTACAATATGATATGCCAAACTAAGTGCATTGCATAGCACCTCATTCAGCACCCTTCAATTTTCACACTTTTATTGACTTTTATAACAGCAGATGAGTCCTGAACTTCTGAGTACTGGAAGGGAAGTAATTTTACGCCCCACATATTCTAGGCTGATCAAAACCTTAAATCTTCTCTGAGTATGTCTCAGTCAGTAGCAATAAAAGATTTCTGGATGTGAGATTACAGTGTCCCTCTGGTGATTCGCCTATCGGTGCTGGATCGACCCACTGCATGGCAGCAATTCTGCTCTCCATGCTTGACTCCATGCTACAGCCCAGTGCTGTTCCCAGCTTTGGTGTTAGCTATGATGTAAAGATTTCACATACTGCTGTAATCTTCATCTCTTAGGCCTTCTTTCCAGACGTTTAATAAGCAAGAAAAGAGAGGTCAAAGGCCTAATAAAGACTTTGTCCAGTATTTAAATACTAATTTATATACTCATCAATATATCACATTTTTAATGAGTTACTAAAATCAGGTTAACAGTCTGTAACCACATTACAATTAGACTTTTTTTTTAAGGCTACTCTGAAATAAAATGTCTTAACAGGTTTAAATTCAAAGAGAACAAACAAAAGCTAGAACTTGCCAAAACACACAGAGAAATATGGCCATGGATGCACCTTCTTACCATTTTCGTGTTCAATGCTAGAATGCAGAGATTTGCAAATTCACAGTGTGGATTGTGACAATCACAGTTTAGACCTCACAATCTTTGCTCATCTACTTCTTCACAGTTACAGGCGTTTCCAATTCTAAAATTCCCCCAGTACCCAAAGGCACTTTTAATATTTTTCCATGTATTGTAGAACAATCCTGCATGCTAAGCCAAGGGTTGTGAATTCTAGTGGGCAGGAGCTCTCTAGCACTTTGGTTAGATCTCTGCTAGCTTTGCAATGCTTAGGTCCCCTTTGTAAAGCTAGCCTTCAGTATGAAAGGATTTTTTCCTCTAAAATTAATGGTAACAAACATAGACTGCCTCTGGATGTATAATTCAATTTGAAGAATCTGAAAAATGTTACTGAAAATCACCCCTATTTGCCAAAAGGCTGACAAGCTATTTGCACAAAACCATAGAAAGAATTCTGGGAGATGTCAATAATGAATAGGGTAAATGTTCTCCAGCTTGATAACTGAAGGGAGTTTGCCGATAAATTTTAAACACATTCAGCATGCTGCATTGTGCTCTAGAGTCACTTTATATTGATATTGCTCCTGGATTTATACAAAAAGAAGTAGTGCTGCAATAGTGCTCCTTCTGTTTCAGATTTTTTGACATTTTAATGTATGTCTGCCATTTCCTTATAAAATTTTTTGACTTAAAAATAGTGAGGTTCGTATTTTTTTTCCTCTTTTCTTTTTCCATGTTTAGATATAAAAAATTCAACATTTTTCTTTAGGGGAATATAAACATTTGGGCATTATATTCAAATACATTATTTAATAATAACATATAGTATACCTATTCCCTTCTTCATTCTATCTTCTCCCAGCATTTCATCTGATATTAGATTTGAAGCATTTGTTTTTCAGTCTTTTAGGCTTGTAATAATGTGGTTTTGGAATAGACAACTAGAAGTGCCCAGATACTTAATACCATATGTAAGAGTTAGGTACCTCCATACTTTTAAAAAACTACCTCTAAATGTTTATTGTTGGAAGCATTAGAGATTTTTCCAAATATTTCTCTTTATTTAATGCTAAGTGGTACAAAACCTTTTGAGAATTTTGGTGGAAATGGACAGGAGCTCTGTTTACAAGTCAGTGCTGTAGAGGAACGAGTTAAAAGTGGTTTTGACTGTTTCAGCTTGCTTATTTTAGACACAAACAGGGTAAATTATTTCTTCTTTCTTATGCCTTCTTATGCTTATTTCTCACTCTTTTCACCACCACTATGAACTATTGGATTATATGATAGCACTCTGCTACTTAGTTTTGCTCACGGACCTAATCTGGTTAAGCAAATATCATGGACTTCTGCTTAAGATTCAGAGGTCCTTTTTGTCTTCATTACCCTTCCTCTCTTGGTATAGATCTACTTCACAACATCCTCCCTCTCAACTGGTCTGAAAGCATGTATGCTACAGTACACACAGCTCTATTAATTCTATTCTATTAATTTTATTATATCAATTTCTATTTAATTCACTGTATTTGAAAAGATTCTTTTTTCTAATGTACAGGTGGTGGTGAAATGAAGGCTATAGCCTAAATATTTAGTACTGCTTTCAGAGATCTGAGTTACAATACAGTAATGAGGGGAGGAGGATGGTTGAAGGAAACCTTTCTCTCTCAAAAAAAAATGTTGTCATGAACTTAATATTAAGTAATTTTGTTATCAAATCAGTTATGAAAATTGATGAAAGCGTTGGAGTTGAAATGTCTTTGACAAAACTATAGCATTGTTGAACTCTGATCGTACATCAAAAGTGACAGAAATGCATAAGCAGGGTTCTTCTTTTTAAAGATTAAATGAAAAACTACATAGCTTGCATGACACATGCCTTCCAGGTCTCACACAGTTTTGTCTCTTGTGATGCCAAAGGATTGCCAGGTATGGCTTTTGGACTTCTAAATGGTGGTCCACTCCCACACTGACAGCTCTTTCTGCTTCCCATTCTTCTAAACTTATCATTCCCTTCCTGACCCTTGCAATATAGATAACAAAGTAGATGGGTGGGTGGTTTCATTAAAGGTTTGTTTGGGTCTACTGAATATTAGAACAGTCAGGCCCAGGAGAAAATACTTTGTAGGAAATAGCTATGGAGTTTTAAAGCTCTCGGAGCAGTTACCTTTATTCTAGCAGCAGGGAGATGCAGACAGTAGGAAGACAGAATGGAATAATAAAATCTTTTATGCCTGTATTTCTATAGCTCTTTAGAGCCTTCCTGGCTTCACTGACACTTCACAGACAGAGTTTTCAAATCCATCTAGAAACAGATTTAAACGACAAGCTACTGAAGTTTTCCTATGTAGTTTTCTACTTAATGCCTTAGCTTTTCAGGGTAAAGTTTTAAACATGGTAACCCAGAACAGGCTGCTCATAGGACCTTGTGCCAAAACTCACCGTCCTCCCACACTGCAAGCATCTCATGAGTGCTACTGGTTTTTAATTAGCAAATTGCTTCACAAAAGAAAGGTAACTTTCATCCTATAAAGAAAAAACACTGTCCTTCAGGAAACAGGAGGGACAAGAGACGCATAAAGTTTCTAGTGAAGTTCCAGTCAGCTTCCTCTCAGTCCATATTCACACTACTGCCATGATCATAGGAAAACTGAACACCTTCAGTGCACCTGTAATGCAATTAAAATTTCATCTGCCTACAGCTTTGTTCCTAGACCACTGAAACCTCATTTGTTACTCATTATAAACTCCCTCTACACACACAAAGCAAGGCAGAAGGAAAAACAACCCAAACACAACTTGTATAGCTTCTAAAGAAAACTGAAATCTAGAAAAAAATTATGCTAGTTTAGGTAACAAGACACACAGAAATTTACCCAGCAACAACATCCAGAGATTTCTCCTTCTCTTGCTCTGTTTTACTACTGATAAATTTAATCTCCCAAACCATCATGATTGTCAGTACTGTCTCCTTGGTTTTATTCTTCGTGCCTGCTTACAGAGAAGGCCTATACAATAAGCTCAAACAGTGAAGCAATCAGAGAGGCTCCATGCAGAGCTCCTAAAAATACATTTATCTAGCTTTTGAATCAAGGATACAGCAATTCTGGAGTACTGGAAAGCTGTTTTTGCAGGACGAATAACATGCCAAGGGCATGTCAACAGTCATGACCACTTCACTGATACTCAAACATCTGCTGAAACTGTCAGCAGATGAACTAAGGGCACAATAGTCATTGAGAACCATACTTTAAGGTATAGAAAGCTCATGCTTTAACTGCCAGTGAGGTTTTCCTCTGTCCTTCAGCATAATGTTGCAATCATGAATGCATCAGGGCTTCATCAGTTTTCCCGCTAATCAAAGACTCTTCAAAAAAAGAGGCAGCACAAGATAAAATAATATATCAAATATATTGCAAATATGAAGAAAAACAGATTGTGTGGGTTTTTTTCATCCCATGTACTCATTTATGTGAAGGTGAATATTATAATCCAGTATAAATTATACAAAATTATCTAATTATAACTGCTGGAGGATTTGGTTTTTTTTTGTGGTTGGTTGGTTGTTTTTTTTTTATGGTATTTTTTTGTGGTAGCTTTTTTTTTGTTCTGCCAATTACTTTATATCAGCTTTCAAAAACATGATAGCATCCTTGTAGTGACATTTCAATATGCCCTATTCACAAACATTTCTACTCAATTAATTATCTGAAAATATCAGGCGCTGCCAGTTCCAAGGGATGACACAGAGCCCAGGCAGGAAGCTGCTCGCAGAGCTTCTGAAGTCTCCATGCTCAGTGTACAGCAGCACAGGTGGAACTATGGGCATGTATTTGAAGCCTGTTTACAGCACTGGTGCAGTTTGAACACAATCCAAAGATATGGAAACATAGCATTCAGCTTTTCCTTATGCGAGCAGACTGAATATCCAGTTTCCGATTTCCCTATGGCTTTTCCCCACAGAGCAAGTATACAATGGGTGTATAAATTCCAGCTTCATTAAGGATGCAGAGGCAGATTAGAAAATGAGGATATATGTGGTGAAAGAGAGGCCTCCTGTTTACTACACTCAGAGAAGTTTCCATATTAGGTATTGAATAATTAGCATATAAATAAAACTTTAAAAATCATAGCAGAGACTTTTTTTTTTCCCCATCTAAGTAAATATGCTATTGCATTTTCCCCAGTGGCACACATTCAGGTATTTGCAGATATATTTCACACATTTTACTAATAAATCATCAAAAAATAGCAGGATGTTAATAACTCGATGTCTGTTTGTCTACAGGGTGTGAAATTAAACATCAGTAATGATGCATACAACATGTAATATCAGGGAAAAGTTTGGAATTCTTTTAAACTAGAAATATTCTGACTTCACTGAATTAAATGACAACCCCATTTTTTTTCACATGTTCAGGGAGAAACTACAAACTCCCATTTGTCTACTTGAATTTCAGCAAATAACAGGATCTTTTTCAGACTACAGTAAAACTGAAGATTAAGAAAGTATTTGAAGTCTTCATGAATGAAGATAATTGTGATGTAGAATAATAAGTCTTTAACTGAAGTAACCTATGATTCCATCCTCTCCTTTTTTTATGAGCATACTGCAACTAAAGAAGACATCTTAACTCACAGTGGATACATATTTGAATGGTGAGGTTCAAAGAGAAACTAAATATTAGAACACAGAGTTCTTTCTTTAAAACTCTGGGTCTTTGGAATTTGAATCTTTCTCCTGCCTCATTCAGAGCACTCTTAAGGAGCTACTTTAGCCTCTGGTTTGTAAAGATTTCTGGATTAGATCACAATTTCTGTTCTTCATTGAATTTGTCAGTTTTGTACAAGCATTTTTCTCCCTGTATCAAAGAGCAAAAATGAACAGCTCCGGTTTTGCTGCACAAATAATTCACAAAAATGTTTTGCTGAGGGTTATCTGGTGTAGCAATCACCCTATAACATGGTAACCTCATTTCTTCCTATATACCTGGAATAACCCCATGCCCTGTTGTAAATAAGAGTCTGTATAATGATATTAACTGCAGTTCTGAATTTTAAAGTGTTTGAAATAAATGATCACAGCAAGAAGCTGAACTTTCAGAAAAATTAATCTCTTTTTGATTCTCACTTCCATATATGTTTGAGGCTTTTCCATAATGATTATTTGCATGTTACATTGTGACTTAAGGGAATGCTTTGAATGGTTTTTCCAGTTAGTCCGTGAGGAGTGTTAGGGCTTGACTTGCTGTTTTTGGGGACTGATATAGAATTCCATCTGCATAAGAAATACGGTAAAATTATTCCTAGTGAAATAAAACTGAGGTGGCTGGTTTTGTACTCTGACAGTTCTCTTATGTTACCACAGTAATTTCTCCATTACAGGTGATACATAGTCTTTAAGGCCAGAAGGGTTGTTTTTGATTATCTAGTTTTATTTCCTGCATAATACCAATTACAGGCTGGCAGCTAGTACATGAGAGACCCCCTCTTCAAGCAGTTTAATGGATAAGAACCTAGGAAATGTATTTTTAGACTTTCTAAAGCCTGCTCTTCTGACTTGGGTCTCAAGAGTATGCCAACTAGGTAGAGAAGTATAGGTACATTCTTGCCTCCCAAGGTAGATAATTAGCATGACCTAGATATATGTACATTTCTGAGAGTTATATGTACTTCTTAAAAGCTATATGGCTGATATACAGATCTTCTAGGTGTTCTGAAAAGGAAAATATTAGTTACACTTTTGTATCAGTTTTATAACAGCTCAATAAATGCAGGACTTTCAAAACCCTGTTTCTTTAAGAAGACTATCCATTTCAGGGACAATACAAAGCATAACTCTCTCATCTGTTTTAGAACAATGAATAAATATCAAATACATGTCTTTTCCTGGAAGAGATAATAAATGACACATAAGAGTGATTTATGGATGCAGACATGGCAGTCATTTTTTATTACATATTTTTCATTATAGAAAACTTAATATTGAGGCATTTCTGAGAGGTAAACTCATCAAGTATAGCAGAAGTGAATGGTTTCAGGGCATTTTTCTTTATCTGCATATGTACCTATATCCTGAATGCAACTACACATATGTATGTTAAAAGTGTATATGGTATTAGAAATTGTTGAGGAGTTCATCCTTTAGAATTGTGAATGACTTAATTCCATTTTACTCTATGTATTCAGTACTTCTCAATATTTTCAATCAGAATGCAGGAATATATCTTCTTCACAGTAGTCTAAGCATGTCCCTTTGCTTTGAGGAGGTATGTAGTAGCAGACTAACAGTGAGAGTCAAGTGGCTTTATGCAACTTTCAGAATATAGATTTGCCCTGTATCTTTTCGTCTCATATAGGATGTATGCATATGCATGAATGTGCTGGTTCTATACAGATAAACATGCTGTACAAGAATAATATAAAATTACCAATTTCCAAGTTTACTTTTGTTGTTCTAATCTTGCACTGAGATCTTTTTATATGATTCTTTTATGAAGTCTAAACTTTCTTCCAAACCTTATAGTACAGTTAGAGCTACGGACAGTATCCTTATTTGAAAAATTCGTTGCTTTACATGCATGCAAACATAGCTTTCAAGCTTGCCTTTAATTGAGCTCGGTGATTTTTTTTAAGATTTCTTATGGAATTGTGCAAATACTAAGTGTAGTATCTTGTAAGACCAAGGTGTTAAGCAGAGCCGTTAACTGAAAAAATCAAATGACCAGCTTGTATTATCAGCAAAATGTCTACAATGCTCTTTTTCTGACATGGAAAGCACTTATCTGGCACCTTTTTGATATAACTCAAGTTTTTCCTAATAAAGATATTCAGGTTCAATGAACTGTGAAATCAGGTAAATTATGTCTAATTTTTAATCCGAGAGAGAGATGTTACTGTTGGTTGGGAGTGGGGTCACGTAATAACCAATGTAGCTGGCATCAGGAATCAATCTATTAGTGTTTCCAGTTAACAGTTATGCTTCAGAAGCAGACAATTATATGAAAATTATATAGAATTATATAGGATATTATATAGTCACAGGAAGATATGTAGCCTGCTTTCCTTTGGGTGGATAATTCTTCTGTAAATGGCATTAAAATGGTTCATGATATGAAATGACAAACCTATTAACTAAGGGTAACACCAGTGAAAAATTTACAGACTTGTACTTAACTGCTGAATTTTGTTTTCCAGGCAGATGCCTCTCTGTCTGAAGAATATTCAAAGGCAGATGAAAAGGATTAGACCTAGTTGCTTTTATTTCCTCCCACCCCTAATATAAAGAGGCTACTAAAGTCAATGCTGTGATGCCAACTGGGCCAGGTGTGGCCTACCAGTTTCTCTGGCAACCCCTCGTTAGCCAAGGTGGCTGCTATACAGCTTTAGAGAAGGGGTCAGTGAATCAGTCTGGACGTTTCTCTTTAAGGAACAAATGTCTACTTTAAGCCCGCAACAAGATGTACCAGAATCCCTAAGTCACACTAGCAAATTACAAAAGCAGCCTTTAAACGAAATTATTTACTTATCAGGAAATTAGTGTAAGGAGGTGCCAGAAAGGAAAAAAAAGGAGGAAGAATGACTTCTTTCAGTAGAGTAAATTAATTCAATAAAGACATTCAATCACTCTCCTTTCCTCTGAAGTCTGGAAAACAGATACTTGGATAACAGGTTGATATGTATGAAAACCATTAGAATAATGCCGAAGGTGGAATTTCATAGCAAAGTCCATGGTCTGTATTCAGCTCCTATGAAAGTTTTCTCCTTCGTGATCCTGGATTTCCCAGTTCATTGCAGAGTTTCACTGCTCTACTGATACTTAATTGCTCTGGGTGGTCCCTGAAGTGAAGATAGAAAGCTAACTTCAAGCAATTAACAATGATAGGGTTATAGAAGGCTTTGAATATCAGGAAAGAGTATATTACTAGTATCAGTGCAAAAGATACAGTTTAATGAAAAGATTTTAAAGGAGACTGCATAATTCAAATTTTTTTTTTTTTTTTTTATAAATAGATTGGCATACTATTACAGCCATAGAAAATTACTGCAGAGTTAATGAGTAGGTCACAAATTTTGTATGCAGCATTCTTACTTCTACAAGAACAATCGATTCTGACCAGACTATTTAAAGACCTTTTTCCATTCTTTTGTGGGGAGTCATTCTTGGTGGAGAAATGTTATGATGAAGTAAGTGCATTTAGAGAGCATGGCCCACATTTTCAGCTATATCAGTACAATTTTAGAGTGGTTTACTTAAGAGTTCTTCACTTCCACTAAATTTACTTTCTTTAGAAACTGTGATAAAGTTTACTTATGAATTTAGTAAGCTTGCATGTAGACAAAACTTAGAGGTGTCTGAAAATACTCTTCCTTAAAGGTCTGATTTCCTTCCACTTAACTGGTGAAACTCCAATGAGAGTGATTCTGACTGGATTAATTTTGAAGTCACCTAATACTTCTGCTGTAAGTGAGATGTGCAATAATCTCCAACTACTTTTGGTTTTCACTGAAATAAAAAAAAAAATTAGAGTCTGTTAGGATGATTTGTTTAGCTGCTTTTGTAGATTACAAGGGCTGAATTTTATCCTAGGAAAATCTTAGCTGTAGTGCAACCCTAGAATGAAGCTGTAATCCTTAGTGTCATTCTAACAATGTATTTGGCTCAGTAATGTAAAATTCAGGTATTAGAAGAAGGTATAAAGGAGAAGGTTCCGGGATATTCTACAAGTTAATCAAGGAACACACTTCTCTGAAATCTCTGTTTTGCTGGAAATGCCTTATGAAATTTGTATGAAACTCTCATGGAATTTCACTGGGGAAAAAAAAATACAGATCACTGCAGCTTTTAATTCTCATTTGCTATGTACATTTATACATAAAATGTTTGCTTTAAGGAAGAAAGTCACATTTTCTTTTTTTTTTTTTTTTGTCTCATTTTCCTCTTTCTTCATTGCTTAGCTGCTCAATTTTTTTATACCTCTTCAGAGTGACAGCTTTACCGTTTCCCATCCTCAATAAATCCCCACCTACTTTTTGGGCTGAAGTATATATCCTTCATCTTGAAAGACCTTTAATATCATTTTGAAAGGCTCTCTGTCAGTATACCCATCTTCTAGAGAAATCTATGCTCAGAAGTGGAGCCTAGATTTGAGGAAGCCAAATTTACACTATAGTGCATTCTGGACCCAGAAGAAATCTACACTTTTGCAAATTTAACATAAAAGCCCTCACATTTCCACATTTATTTTCTTTCCTCTGAATCTGCGGGAGATTTATAACACATATATATGTAAATTCTGAGTGAAGTTCCTATAATCCAGAATATGGTAAATTTATTATTTTGGTGGTGGAAAGGTGCTAGAACTCATGGTAAGGATTAGATATTATTACATTGTGACTTGTGTCAGAAAAATAACATTTTTAAATAAATGTGTTGCCCTTTCTTCATTTAGTTTTCTTGAAATTTATGGCAGATGCTTAAAATTTCTTTTCATACTGCTGGTCACGACCAACTATCTTAGCTATAACTTTGGGTATATGTGTCTCAAGACAGAATTTTCATTTCTGGTCCTGATGATGGATTTCTTCTGAGCCATATACTTCACTCAGAAAACTTCTTCAACACTTAAGTTTGCTGCATTTTTCTCCAGAGGGAATATTAATTGATCACATTTCAACATAAAGATGAATCTGTATCTCCAAATGCCAGTATTCTAGGCTTGCTATGTATCACCCATTGAAGTATAAGTAAATTATTTCCTTTAATGCACTACACCTTTTAAAAACATAAAGATACCATCCTTCTGATGAAAATAATTCATGTACAGTTTGTTATGATATTAAACAAACAAAAATTTGAACAGATTAACCATCAAAATATAAAGATAGCGTAAATATTTATTGGAACATACACGTGTAGACATAGCTGCATGGGTTACACACAAGAACTTAATTGCAATATTTTTGGCGAACACCAGCCACTACTTAATTATATTTATATGGCTCTTTGGAAGAAAAAAAGTCAGTATAGAACAAATATGATACGTAGTTACTGCTCTTTGGAGCACTTGGAAGAGCACATTAAAAGTTCCTTAATTTCTTTAAAAAGGTTATTCTCATTTAAAAAAAACCTCAGGTTAATTATGTAGAATATTATTAAAACTCTTGTGCTTATCATTTTGTAAATTATACAGGACTGTCTGAATGTTTGGGAGCAGTTAAATGGAGGATAATTTTTTTAAACATTATTGATTTGTTCTTTTATATCAGTAGAAGCAACTATGAGATTGAGTGGGATAAACATAGGTTATCCATTCTTCTCCTGCAATGTTGCTTAGAAGAGGTTTCAGTTACTCAAGCTTGGCAACATGGTTCTGTGTAAAACTCTTAAATTAATTCTGTTTGCTTCAGCAGTTAGTCTTTCAAATAAGCTGCTATCACAAAGAATATATAACTATGTGAACAAGTTCAGAGGGCCAAGAAAACCCTCTGTCCATGTTTTGTATTTGCCAAGCAAAAGCCAGCTGCAGTTCAGAAGGCATGTAACTGAATCCATGTCAGCAGGTCACTGAGCCAAAAATAATACACTCTGCTAGAGCTCAGTGCTGTACCAAAGCATTTACACAGCTTCTAGACTATTGGTGGTGTAGGTTGAGGAAGGCTGGAGGCTGCGTAGCTTCCAGACCTACTTTGAAGCAGCACACACAAAAGCAGATGAGGACACGCTTTTCAACAGTCCCAGGAGGATCAGAGAGTTTAAAGGGCAAAATGATTTTAGTTCTTTGAAAACAGAGAAAAAATGAAAGTCATTACAGTAAGATGAACTTGTGGTTGCATTGAGGTTAATGGCTGAATTCCCTCTAATTTGATGTTAGAGGAGATTACTGGCACAAGGTGACATTTGTATTGCATGACACAAGCACTACATAATTACTTACCTATAACATACCACTTTAATGGCCACTATTGTTTAAAGATTTATTTAAATTCAGTGTGCTATTTTTCCAGTTGTCAACTGGATGTCTGAATGGTAATTAACAAATTAGTGGTGTCACTTTGATGTTACAGATATTGTACAATAGATTGTGCAATACAAAACTTGTCCTCTTTTGTCAGGGAAGTTCAGACATATATAAATTGACGTTCTGAAGTATTTCTGCAGCATTTATACACAGTATACCAAATAGCAGCACATCAAAAGCCTGTAATCTAATAGAATAAATTGCACATGTACTATCAATCTTTTAGTAGAAACACTTATTGCTCAGTTAGATATAATTTAATAGTTTGATATGGACCTGAGTGACTCACATATGATTTAAAGCTGAACATAATATCTAAAATAATAGAACAGGAGAATGAACATAGTGTTTAGATATAGAATGAGCAATATATAATCAAAGGTAGGTTATTTACATAGAAATAAACTATAGGCAAAAATACGTATAGGCTTAAGAGAACTGCAATATAAAAAGGAAATAATACATGTCACTATGTTATAGTAACTGAATTATAAATCCCTTTCATTGTTCATCAAAAGAAAATGAAAAGAAGAGGGATTATTTGGAAAAAAAAATAAACAGAGTGTTTTACATTAGTTACCATGTAATCTTAGTTGTATTACTACTCATCACAAAAAAAATTCTGCATGGGAAACCTGAAAGGTACTAACATTTTATCAGATAAGACCTACTGGCACAAATGGTAGTTTTATGAGGCCCCCTACAATAGCTGGAGAAAGGAGACAAAATTTGTTTGGGCACGAATTTGTTTTGGGCAAACAAATCCTTTTCTATGTCTGTTACATGCAGTAGACTTGAAGGCTTTCTTCAGATTCAAACAACTTCTCTTAGTAGCATATTCAAGCGGACTAATAAAAATATGAACCCAACTTACAAAACTTACTTTGCCTATGTCTTTTCAGAACTACAACTGTGACAACTCTACTGCTAAAGTTGTATACAGGTAGGTGATTTCCAGGGGAAAAAAATAATTTCATAGGTATTTCTGAACTTACATAATGCTTATCAGAACATAACAAATGCCAGTACAACTAAAAGCTTGTGGTTCTTCCTAGAATTAAGTTTAGTATCTGCAGGAGCAATGGATCAGCAAACAAGTTTTGTATAGCTCTGAAGTTATGACCAAACCTATATAGTCTCTTGGCTTTATGTCATATCCTCCTTTGTGTCAGCTTGTACATACATCAAATTATATGACCCTGACTACTGATAGATGTCTCAGCAGCATAACATCTTCTGAGCTTTTCTTCTATCTTTCTCTAAGGGACACTCACACCTTTGTTAATATTTATAAAGCTTCAATAAAAACTTTGTAGGGAA
>NW_008581423.1:214935-256985 GCF_000691845.1 Merops nubicus
AGTATCCCAATTAATATTAACAACCAAATGACAAATAGTAGGTGCATCCAGTGAGATTGTACTGGATTTTGTATTGCTTGCCCACCTGGTAAATCTGCCTCACTCCTTTCTCTGTCAACACCAGGTCCCTGCTCTATCAACATCTTGCCCTAATTCTGAAAGTATGTTGAGGTTTTTTTCCTTTTCCAGTATCCCAAAGAGTATCTACACAATTAAAGAACATGGTGATTCTTCAGCCATTTATATTTTTCAGGGTGAATTATATAGTAAAGCTCCTTCAAAACTTCTTTATTGTTTATATTTCCAAAATAAGATTAATTACTAATATAATCACTCAGAATTTTGCAATCACTTTTGGTTTTGACTTCACCTACCACTAGAGGAGTTGAACTGATAATGAAAGATTGAAATAGGTGTAAATGAATTCAATGCTGAGTGTCTCTTTTTTCCTTTCAATCCTTTCCATCACCCTCCTACTTCATTGTATTGTCATGTGTCAAGAATGTGTGTCACAGCTGTTTCAAGGTCACATGTTTCAATAGCCCATATTAGTGTCGTTTCAGGATAATCAGTATTGATGAGGCCATTTTCCTCTGGTTAAAGGATATGGTTTGATATCAGAGGATATTTCCTGTTACAAGCAACAAGAGTTTGCATACTAATAAACCCTTGCCATCTCTTTCAACAAACATACAGTTATGTTTGCAGAAGAAGTATGGTGATTACCAAACCATAGTAATCAGTATTCCCATATAACTGGATAAATCTGATAAAAAAATTAAAATGTGAGAAGAAAACTGTAGGCAAATGATTAGATGACTGGTGACTGGTGTTTAATTATGTCACATGGCACATCATTAAACATTAAATGTAGATAATATATCCAAGGTAATTTTTTTGATAACTATAATTGTTAAATCTTTTAAAATAGACATGCCTAACTATTGCATGATACCTGCAAAGTTTTTGTTTTGCTAAAATATGCTTTCCAAGTCAACTACTAATCATAATCTATATATTCATAATATTTATCTTTTCATCCATTTATAGAAAAAACCCTCCAGTGCTGTATGTAATATACTACACATTCTGGGTACAGAATAATCTAGAAAAAATAATTCCTTAATATTAATAAAAATTGTCTATAACATCAAGGTTCAGCTACTATCAAATATCATTTTGAGGTAACTCCACCCAAAATATCTACCATTAAGGAATAAGATAGTAATAAGTAATAATAAACAAGTCATACATACAGGGTAGTGTTAAGAAAAGCACAAGGCTCTGCCATCCAACTAACAAAACAATGCTATAAGACAAAGAAATCAGTAGCCCATTTTTCAGTCTGCTTGCTTAAAACTCTTCCTATGCAAGATTTACAGCTCCAGAACACACATAACCCTTTAAATAGTATCCCATCTATAACCAGGTACACAGCCTCTCCAGAGAGTCTGATATGAAGAGGAATGAGACACTACAGGTTTGTAATTACAGTCTTTGTATCACATGAACTTTCTAGGTATGCAAACACTAAATCAGCCCAGACACCAAGGAACCTGGAAAGTTGTTTCTAAGTTAACTAGTTAGCCAAGTATGACCATGCAGATTGGATTTCTGATTTATACCAAGTAGTCACACACTGAGAAAGGCTCAAGATGAATAGAACAGTATTACATAGCACAGATTTAATGTCTTTTAATGACCAGCTTCTTATCATAAAAATTTATGTGATGTCTGTGAACAAGTCTCCCTGTAGTAAAACCTGTTATTTATTTATTCAGGAAAAGTCTTGACCCTACTGCACGTTTTCCCTCCAGGAGGGAGAAAGTAAGCATGGCTGGTATTCTTTACATAAAGAAACAAAAAAAAGAGTAAAACATTCTGAAATACACCCCACACTTCTCTGTGGCATTCATTCTTCCTTGTTCCTTTGTCCAATTCTTGTCTCAGATATAATGACAGTGATTAATATACAAGGAAAAATTCAGGGCCAATGTGATCAGCTGATAGCAGAGACTTGCTCAAGTCAGTGCTATTCAGATTTAAAACTTACATCAAGCTGTAGACTGGCCCTGGACAGATTATCTCCAGAAAGCCTCTGTTGAACAACATTGTGCCTTTTTCTGTGCCTGGTGGTTTAAACTACAATTTTTTGAGAACAGAAAAATGCATACCTCAAAACGTGGTTGTTATTTCATCCTGAATGCTTTCTATAATTGTAGCCTCCTTTATCACTGCCAACGCTTTACATCTCTCACAAAACCAGGAGACAAACTTTAAAAAAAGGGCAGCCTGTACTTCAAGATACTTCTTACCTTGATATCCATGAAATGTTTACTTTAAAAGTATACCTACCTCATGTTATCAGTGCAACATGATTGACATTTATTTGCATTACTTATACATACATTAAAGTTTACTGATGGCGTTAAAAAATAAAGAAAATCATGTAATACCTTTACTTTTACCTATGGATTTGGTGAAATGGTTCCATGAAGAAAGCATTTCCAGACAAAAAGAGAATAAAGAAGAGGAGAGAAACAACAGTAAGAGTCATGAGTATATGTAAATGCAATTGTATCTGAACATGAAGAGACAAAGTATAAGGAAAGTGCCTGGAGACAAATGGAGATGCAATCAGTATCATATTAGAGATTTAGTTTATTTTTTTTTTCCAATCATGTACATGCAGAGAAACACAGAAATAACCCATGCTTAGATAAGAAAGAGGACACAAAAGTAACATGGACAATGGGTTAGGAGGAAAAAAAATCACTGATTTTGTTAGGTTGCAAAATTGTACTCTCAACATTCCAGAAGCCAGGAGCAGGTGCTTTCTGCACATTTTCAATCAGCCATGCATTAACGTAAATGGACTCTTCAGTGTGTACAATGTGACAAGCTGCATATCTTCTTTCAGGAGCTATCTGAAGAGTGCTCTTGTGCTTCGTTTATCTTTTATAGAATCACCCGTAATTGTATTTTCTGATAAATACATGAAATTTTCTCAATCACCTTCTTATTTCTCTCACCTCTTTTCAGGTATTGTATTGCAAGAGGGGGAGTTGAGGAGGCAGGAAAGACAAAAGCTTACAGAGCAAACAAAAAGAAAAAAATGAAATAAGAAAAGATGTGACTAAAACCATGTGTTTATTTGCAGCCAAAGACAGCTTTCAAGCATTTGCCCATTGCTTGCAGTGATGGATTCAAAGCAGCTACAGAACAAGAAGAAACAATGAAAGCAGAGTGGAAAAGGAACAGAGCCCATACCTTGGTCGCCCATCATCAGGTGCGCCAGACCTTGAAGGGAAACAAGAGCACAGTCAGCAATGAACAAGGGAGCACGGGAAGGTGGTGTTGTCACAGTGACAAAAATGTTTTGTGACAGGCATCTGTTTCCTATGAGATGTCTGTATCACAGAGGGAAATCAAAGAGCATTTTTCAACCACTGGTTGGAATGCTTTGGGCTATGAGCAACAGTACTTCAATCCAAACACTGGGTGCTGTTTTATTGTGTATTTCTTCTGTGCAGCAGTTGGGATAACAGAAAATAATAAAATGCTTTCAAATCCAACCAATTCCTTTAATATTCCATCTGTCTTTATCATATTTTGATTATATTGCTTTGAACACTTTGCTGGGAGGACTTCCTGTCCTCTATATGTGAAATGAAATTAAAAACCTGGAAAAGTGTAAACCTGAAAAAATGGGCTGGGTCTGATCTTTTTCCCCTCATAAAAATGAGCATTTCAGGTAATTAAATAAAATTTCTTCATCACATTGAAATGATAATGCAAGGGATGTCTCCTTATTTGTGTGAAATGTGACAGTAGAATGAATTTGTTCCAGAGAAGGCAAATTATTACATGTGCAATATAAAATACATAGCAATAAAGAAAATTTAAGTGACAGCTTCTGAAGCTACTTCATAAATCTGTGAGAAATAGATTTTGCTTTATATTTGTATTGTGAGATGAAATCAAATCATACCAGTATAGGTCTGGTGACATTTCAAAGCAGAAGTCCGTAATGATAATCAGTTCACCAGAGCTAAATTTTGTTACTCTGTAACCAAAAATATTCAGTCTTTTAAATTCATGATAATAAAATAACTTTCTCACTGAGAATAATGCAATGTAGGGAGAACATTTTTCTAGAAATATGAAGAATTTTCACATTTTATGTCAAGTTTAGAGAACAGGCTTATTCTTGTTGAACTTAGCTGTTTTAGGATCCATCTGATAAATTATTAATTGCTCATATGTTAAATGTGCTCCTCTTCTCCAAAAAATATAAAAAGTTATACGTTCTTTCCTTATTTGCAGTTAATTAAAATTAATTCACACAAAGAAGGTGTGCAATAAAATATCCTGCTCTTTATTAGAAAGCAGACTTCCTAGAGAGTTCTTGTGATTTCTAATTCACAAAGAAAATTAGGTGCACAAATGACTCATAGTACTTGGGGGGAGTTCAAAGAAGATACTCCAGACTGCAGTCAGTCTTAAAGCATTCACATCTTATCAGTTCCAAATCTCAAGTGATGTTCTAAATAGACTAACAATGATTTTGCTGAATTAGTGCTTTTAGATGCCTGTTAAACTGAAGGGCCTGATGAGTCCCACCTCTTTGTGCAATAGATTCTGTTTCCACATACAGAGCCCTGCAGCTGGTGGGATTCCCTGGGGTTTACAGCCATGCAAATGAAAGCTGAGGGTGCTCCTGAAGGGATGCTGACACAAGCATTGCTTGGAAAGCATCACATAGCTGTGCTGAAGTTCATGGATTGTGAAAGAGAGGAGAAATGTTTTCACACGTGTTCTTTCTCTGCTAGTGTTGCTGCAAGAGAGGCAGGCTGAATACACAAAGTATAAAGACCCGTGATCAAGCTTCTTTCTTTTTGGTGCTGATCATCCTTGCTTTGATGTCTTGCTGCATGGCATTCTGAAGTATTAGTCTCTTCATGCGATTCTTTAAATTGTATTTTGGCTTTTAAACTTTTTTGTTGGTAACTATAGTAAGAAATCTCGGACTTTTGACTTGTCTTTAACTGTATTCAATAGAGGGAAGGTGAAACTACTTGAATATTACAATATCTTTTTCCTTAAAAATAAAAGTGACTTTTCAGCTGCTCCATAATATTACCTTTTTTAGTTCTACTAGGTATGAAGCAAATTGCCGTCATGTCTCCTAGGGGGATGCAAAGAAGTAAATCTCTTACTACCCTGCGTTTAACTATGTTCTTTATAGCTATAAGGACCTAACCAAAAGGCCTGTCTTCAGGAGATTACCACTGCTTGATAGCTACTATATTTGCTAAAATGATATGTGAGATGGGTCAGTTGTAAATACATGATTCTTATATAATTTGAAAAAAAGTAAATGGCAGAAGTGCCTCTTGAAAACATCATAGAAACCACTTGAATTTTAACAGTCACTTAGCGTGCTGTTCGACTAAAAAAGGAAGTCAAGTGAATATATAAAAAATACACTGCTCAAACCAAAGAGCTATCAATTAAAAAAATTTAATCCTCAGGACACTCTGTTTTGTTTGACTGTTACTTTATTTGTGAAGTGGTACAATTACTTCTACTTACTTTCTAAAAGCACATAATGATACTTACCTTATTTTATATTTTTGCAATCTATGGATGAAGGCTATGGAAGAGTGAAGAGTTACTATTACTGTACCTGTGTAATCCACAGAGTGCTTGAAAATTATATAGATAAATCTACATGATAGCAATCACTGCTAGATTCTCAAAATGGCAGCCTATTTATAATAGAGAACACCGCAATGGACAGTCATGGAAAGTTCTAGCCTTAACTACCCATGTATAGGCATACCATACATTGAAACTATGCATTTGTGCACCATTACTTCATAAGCAGAATGGTAAAAGCCTTTACTTTGTGAATTAGGAATTCCAAGATTTAGTCCGAACGCTTCATGTATGATCCACTCCATCTTTATGCTGAACTTGTCTCTGAGAGGAGAAAGTTAAGGAGCACAGGATGGGGTAGTGGAAGTGGAGATGAAGATAGGATATTTTCATAATTTGGTGAGAGATTCCATGCAGAGCGCAGGCCAAAACAAAATTTAAACATGGTAAACCTGCAGTGAACATGCTCAAACCTAGCACAGTTTTGGTAAAACGAATAAAATATAGCATTTTCATAGCGGCAATATATACAAAATTATCTCTGTGAATACTAAATCCTTCTGTTTTCTAATGTAGCCTGATTTACAGAGATGATTAGTTATTACAGAAATCAAAGATGAAAAATTATAGCTTGGTTTCTGAATTGTGCTTTGGATACACCATCCTATCCTTCTGTTCTTTATATATATACCCTTTGTAACTTTAATGTATGCATAAGTATCCAGATCTGTATTGGAATAAATTTAAGGTTGCAGTTTTAAGAATTAGATTCAGGTAAAGTCTGGAGTAACTGCTATCCAGGCTTGATCTTGTATTGCTGTGCATAACTGAATATGTTTAATGAAATCGAACAAACCTCCTTTTCTAGTTATACTGATCCAAATTCACATTTGAGACTCATTTTGACACCAATGAGAGTTTTATGCAGAGATCAAATATAAGGTTAGGTTCTTATTTCTAGGCTTTTATGTTTTTTTTTTTTTTTCAGTTAGAATTCCTATCCCAGTGTTGTTGAATAGATTTTTATATCACAATGAAAAGGAAACTGTATTGATATGTATGTGCATGACAGTGCACACAGTTAAAGCATCAAAACTCTTTAAGTTTCTTCTACTGGTAACATATATTTTAATTGAATTGTACAGCATCATATATGTGCTAAATCTGAGCAGCTCTCTTTGCCAATACAGTGGCACAGAAAAATGCAGTACCCAACACTTCCAAGCTTCTTTAGAAAACTGCCTCTGAACAGGCAGGCAGTGGTCCACAGTGACTTGCATCCTGAAAGAACTCGTTGCCCATGTGTCTCACTACAGGATCCTGAGTCAGAGCTGGTCCAGGGCAGTCACTTTGCATATGAATTAGCTGGCAAAGAGCTTCATTTAAAAATAGTTTCAAAAGTATTTGAAAAAAATAAATCAGAAGTTATTGCTCTGTTTAGATACACTAATTTTTCAAATAAATAATCTTTTATCCAGTATGCAAATATTCAGCCTAGAGAGACTTTCAAAAGCATGTTTACATAAAAAAAAGCACCTGCTACTTTTGGCTTTTAAGCAAAAAGACAGTACTGATTCCCAGCAATACCTGATCTGTGAAGGATATTCTGTACCTTTAAAACCATGATATATCTGCACATGACATATTTTACCTGCTAATACACTTACTTACCAATACTCAGGCTAGATGGCATTGTGCTTTACTTTCCATTGCCCTGCACCATACTTTCTTTAAAGGGACTTCACTACATACCAATATTATTATTAAAATCACATGCTGCTTCTTTCACAACATCCAAAAGGCAGAGTGCATTATGTTGAAAAGTTAGATAGAAAAGCTTTATTCCTAAAACTTTGTGTGTAAAAGATAGTACTGTAAGCAAGATTTATAGAATTAAAGACAAAGGCACTTTCCATTTTCCTAAGCAATTAAAAAATAGGTATTTAACATGCATTACACTATTACAAGTAGAATTTATGCTCCACACTAATGAATTGCTTCTTGAAGGTTTTTTTCATACAGAACTCGAGAAGACACCAGTTGTTCTGCAAGTCTCCTGAATGATTTTGAAAGTTGGTATCAGTCATATGTGTATAAATCCCATCATTTGAGAGGGGATATTCTGGAATTACACCAGTAAGGCCAAGCTTTAAAAGGGGCTGTGGTTGTGTTCTGTATGGAAAAAGAAATTACACTTATCTAATAAACTTGTATACTTTTATGGGTAAAAAAATACAACTTACCGTACTGAATGATATGTGTACTTTTATAAAATTAAGCAGAAGGAAAAAAAAAAAAAAAAACACTATACAGAAGGGAAAAACGAGAGCTTAGGAAAATAAGGTAGAAAGCACCCACCTTCCACATAGTTGTCTTCTGTAAGCACATAACAGGGAAGGAGAGAAAAGGAAAACATTCATTAAGCAGCATGCAGACTGGAACTTGCCATTGCATGTCTTCATCATGCAAGGCATCAAACACAACATGCAAGTGCTCCATTGCTACAATCCAGAGGGAAAAACAAAAGCACCAGAGAAGCAGTGTTTCCTCTATTTAACAAAATTTATGTAATATGAAATAAAGCAATACTGTTTCCAAAGTGCAAATATTACACAAGATTTACTGCAGCTCCTTGCAAGTTCAATTATTACTAGTTATTAATCAGAGGATCTTCTTGTAATAGCATTATAACTATATATTTTAAAGCCACTAGTTGTTTGTGATAGGGATTTTAAGTTCATTTGCTTCTACTTTCCCATTCTGAAATTTCTTTAATGACTTGTATTGAAGCAGACAATTTTAAACAGATTGAACAAGATAACAAGTTTTAGAGCAGGATGTGAAGATGTCGCCACAGGCAACGTGGCTGATTCTACAGTCATTACCAAGGCATTCACTCTGGTCATTGGGCCATATCTCCAAATCCAGTGTGGAAAAACTGACACTTAAACTGGATGGAATAACAGAATTGTAGGATCACATCCCATTTTTCAGCAATCAGAAACTTGCACACCTTAAAAAAATCTATCAGTTCTCTGCCTTGTAGAGCTACTAAAGGCCACAGCAAACTCAGGCATGGATTCTGCCCCCAGATTAGATCAAAGGATGCCTAAGTAAATGCTCCTATCAACAAGCAATAATTTGGCCCTTTATCCCTAACCCAACATCAATATGGGCACAGGAAAGAAGGCTTCCTACAGAGTGAGAGCGGACTAGGAATTGAGTCTCAGCTAACGAAGTGGACAGAATTTAAAATTAAGAAACATGTTTGGTGCCTTCGTACTCATGCTAGTCTGTAGTCAGCTCCTCCAGTAGGTAGCTGATTTTGAGGGAATATGCCTCTGTTGCCCATTATGATTTTGACTGAGAGGATAGGAGAGAGTACAAGGGTATCGTAGGGGAGAGTGAAAATGGGAAAGGTAAAATAACACAGGAAAACCAACACAGAAGTCAAGGAGATGGACTGTGCAAAACCAACAAAGAAAGGGGGAAGGGTGACATCGCAGCAGTCTGACTGCTTGGGAGATCTCTTGCTGCAGCTTGTGCCGTCTCCACCACCACCTCCTGGGGAGCAAGCACTCAGAAGCAACTGCAAATTGACACCCAGTTCTGTCATTGCAAGTCATTTCTCATGGAGGCTTCCCATAGGAAAATAGCTTTTCATGTGACCATAAAAAAATGTGATCTAAACTAATTTGGCTGTATTGTAAACCAGGAGTCAACAAAATGAGTTACACATAACTGGGCTCAATGGTATCTCTTAAGTATAGCAATTTCCTGACAGAATGTGTCACTTTTTGTAATAAATAGCTTTTATAAATTAATGCCTCAAAACACCGAAAAATCTCATCAGAACTAGACAGTATTCCAATTAATAATTTGAAAATGTTTTACTTAAAGCTACCACTTTAAAAATAATAACTAATATAAATGATGACTACTAAGAGTTTAAGTCTCTCAGGTTTTAGTTTTAATACTCACAGGTCAGACCAGACAAAATTATTTGGCTTAAGTTATTATAAATCACTTTATCTATGCACACACTCTAAATTTAGACTTTTAAAATCTCTCTGCCTGAAATTTTAGTTTGTTATGAAAGTGCAAAGGGTACATACTGTTTCATGCATTTAAAAAAGCAAGAGGCTGAAAAGGAAAAAAGCAGTATGCCTGTTGTGAGTAAATACCTGAAGATCAACAAATCCAATAAAGTTCACTGAGAAAATGAAAAGCACCCAATTTCACAAGTTAAAGATATTACGTCCTATACACAATGTAAATCACAGTGATATTTGGGCTATTAGAAATAATTATGTATAGTTAAACTTTTCTGGAAGTGTCTTCTTCCTGTAACTGCATATACTAATATCCTTTCTTTAGGTACATACAAGCCCAAACAATGAAAAATAAATGTTATTTCAATTGTAACATAACTTCAGACTCCTTCATGTAGTCCTGGCTACTGCAGTGTTGGTATATTGCAATAACAACACTGCAATGACATCCTTTTTGGTGGCCATATTTGGCTTAACATCATTAATTAAAACCAACACATGAACAAAGGGCTGGTTCTGTTGCTCAATATGTCAGAGTTAAAGGAAGAGTTCTGCAAATGCCATCACAGGTAGTGTCAGACGGTTAAACTCATCTGGTTACAGGGTTTAGCAGATTTTGGTTTAGATTATGGGCCCTACTCTTAGCAGTGATTGGTATGTCATTTTTGATGACTGTCACCAGGAAGATTTACACTAGCTGAGCAGTTCCCCTAAATGTCTCAGTGATTAAACTTTTAACTTATAGTAAATTAAACTGTCAAAACATTTTGAATTAAATAAAATTAAAAGTGTTGAATTCCTGCTCTGTGAATAAAACAGTGTATATAGCCAAATCCCTGTATGGTAGTAAACAGCAATGAAAATTCTTTCCTCTACATGGTTTTGTCCTCGTAAGTTAAACCATCTTGGATAGATTTGCAATCTAAGAAAAAAAGTTAGTTGTTTTCTTTATGGTACTTTTTGAGGTTTTTACATTAGATTAGCATTAAGCACTATTATTGAGGGTAGGTTTTTTTTTTTTTTTTGTGGTGGCTGATATTTCCATATCACTAACACTCTGCTTGACTTAATTCCCATTTTCTTGACATTGTCTATTCTTTTAAGCAGAGACTAAGAAGACAGAAGATCCAAATTCTAACCTGGCTTTTTAGTAATTTTGCTGACTCTAGCTAATCTTAAAAAAAAAAAAAAAAAAGGCACCTCTTGGAAAGCCACATGAAAGCCACATATACTATCAAATTCTTAATTTTGCAGTTTGGAGGGAACAAAGCATTTCTCACTGAAAACAGGAGTAACTGCATTTATGTCATTACAGTGGCACTGATGTAAAATTTATGTACCTGGAGGAAAGTAGAGCTGTATTAAAGATTTCTGTCCTTGCCGATCATTTAGCCACCCGTAGTCTAAATTTAGCCCCATTTACATCTCATCTGCCCCGGAGGACCTTACTGTCTACTCAGTAGCTCTGTTAGCATCAGCAGAAACAGGCTTTCAAGACCCAAAGCGCCATCTCCTCGCTCCTGTAGGCACTGGCATAGAATGGCTCAGCCTCTTCTGCACCACTCCATCCTACCAAAGATTTTTCACCAATGCCCAGCCCAAGTATGGAGACAAGGGGCTAAAGGGGACAGTCAGTGCAGCAGTGGAGAAGGTGAACAGTCTTACAGCCTCCACTAGCAGCTGGATGACCAGCCAGCCAGGTAACTTTCTTTTCAGCCCTCTGACTTCCAGTAGATGTGAAAAGTCCTCTGTTTTCATGTTGCATCAAAGCTAATCACTTGAATAACGAAGACAGGTCTTCATCCACTGCAAATGCTTGATTCCCAGACCTTCCCCCACCCTCCCCACCAACGACGACACCAAATTGCACTGCTAATTTCTATGCTTATAACCTAATTCCTTTGCCCAGATTCTGCTCTTAGCACTACTGGTGTAATCTGTTGACGGCACATATTGAGCCAAATATTCAATTGACTTAAATCTGGCATGACACAGTTGAAATCAGTAGAAATATATGATTTACAAAGGCTGTGAATCTGGCATATTATCTACAGATGAACTGTCTCAGGCTGTCCCCATTGAGCTGAATGCAGAATCTGCTCCATATTTCTTTGCAGCAAAAGCCTAAACTATTCTAATAATTTTAGCATATTACTATGATTCATTGATATAAAAATGGGAATCACGTTTTTACAGGATATTTTATTAATTCCATAATCATTTTCATAATTGGTGATGCTTCATTGAAACCTTGATTTTAAAAAAAAAAAGTGACTGTTTATATATTTTGTGATTATTTCTATTACATTTTCTCTTCTGTTAGAATGTTTACACCTTAGCCACACACAGAGCACAATACTTCTCCTGACAATTATACAAGAACAGAATTTTCATGATAAATAGATGAAATTGTACATTAGTATTTTGAAATTACAGAAATAGCATTCTACAAATAAAAAAAGAAAAAAGATGATATTAGAAGTGACATTTTTATAGGTTTTTTCTTCATCAAAATTATAGTTCAAAATCACATTTGGCAACAACAAAGGGTATAATATACAACAGACATATTTTTATGAAATTTCATAAGATATTTAGTAGTATAACTAGTGGGAAGTAGCCTGAAATAAATCTTATTTTTATGCAGGTGTCTTGCAATAAAAATGATGGCTAGAAATTTAAGATACAATATTTTAATTTTGTTTTCCTAAATAATAATGCATAGGTATACTTCTTTATAAATTTGTCTACTTCTTTTGCTGACCACATATCCCAACAGGAAGGATATTATCATTAGCAGACAGCACACAAGCCAGATCCCTCCCTCAGGTTTTAAATCTCGTGTGAGGGATCTGAGGTGGCCAACCACCAGAGGAATGAAAAAGTTGATATATTCACTCACAGTGCAAGACTAATTGAAGACAGGAGCAAATCAACCAAGGATCCAGGCAACCAGTCCAATTGAAATTTTGTAGCCATGACCATAAAATGGTGCCATTATTATGGATATATTCCTCCCTCTGCTCCCAGCCATACTGATGTCCCACCACCACTGGTGGTGGTGTCTGATGTCCACCTACAACGGGCAGGAAGGGGGAGGGAGCTTCCAGGAACTGGAAACCCTACACAGCACATTCATTATGCAGGTAAACTTCCCCCCAACACTCCTACAGGCAGAGCCAGCTTTTATACTGTTAACCTGGTCGCACGACACCTGATGTTAATACTGAAGATGGAGATACCTGGTGGTGAACTCCTGACTGGTTCCTGCCCAAGGCTGGCCAGGTCCTGGGTGAAAACCAATCAGGAACGTTTTTCCTGCCTGGTTGTGGACACGATCCATATGCTAAGCCTGATTCAGGGCTGGGGATTTAAACCCCAGCACATCACTACTTAAAAATACTGTGCTGGAAAATGTCAAGAGGCAGCTTTTACTGTGGTACTGCACCCAGGACCTCTTAGATGGTGTAACTTTGGCTGTCCCATCAGTGTCTCAAATTCTTTTGGTGTACAAGTGGTTCAAAAGAAAATATTGGGAAAAGACATGAAAACATGAAGTATGTTATAAAGTATTTTATAAAGCATAAACAGTCATAATCTCAATAATGATGAAATAAAGCAAAAAATCTGTGGCCATTAGCATTAGACTTCTCAAGAGCTGTGTACCAGACAAATTCCATTAAGATTATTTGCATTTTTTTTGAAATGTACTTTTGAAAAACAATGTAAATAATGACTGTAATTATTGATTATCATTGTGAATAACTAGGGTTGTTTTAGAAAGATACCTAGCACAGAACTCTGATTCTGTTGCAGCCTTCTGCTTGAATACTGAGCAAATAGGGAAGAAGTGTTTCCTACAGCTGGGACTCATGGAACAAAGTTTGGGATATGCTAAATCTGCAAATACACCTGAATCTAGGGAAGAGGGCCCAGTGAGGTCTACATTTCCATATGGCCCCACAAGGTCTGTGGTCAATGTGTAACCTTTCACAGACTCCACGCAGCATTGGGTGGACCCATTCAGAGGACCTTCCAGTGCAGGGGGTAAAAATAGAATATAAGAGGGGACTCTATTGATTTTTATGGTGGAACGGAGAAATTTCAGAATAACAGGAGTTTGGTTCTGTTTTAACTCCATTTTCTGTCGACATCTCTTTTGAATATCCCTTCTTTTCTGGAATGTCCTGTATGAGACTCAGGAGGAACGCTACATTACCATCAGCAGCACAGATGACCTGTCTTGACCAAAAATGAGGATGAAGCTTTCTGCCAAATGAGAATCATTAGGGCACAATTAGATGTTTCTGCCAATATTGTACAAGACAAAGCCATCAGCCCAAATTCAGCACACCTCTGTAAATTCTGCTAACATCCATGAAATTACTCTAGGTGAGGCCGCTCGTTCTAGACACTACTATGTATCCCAAGGGCATTCATAATGAAGTAATGACAGGATCACTTTAATTAAGCTACTGTAGATTAATTCCTAGTGTGAAGCAGCAACCGTGGGGTGCAGTCCAAGTAGTGAATGCAAAGCCAAAGAAATAACAAATAGAAATAGAAAACAGCATTGCTTTTTGTGGCATAACTAAAACTATTACTGTGTTTAGTTCCAGTGCTCATATATTAAAAAGGAAGTAAAAAATGAAAGAGGTTTCAGGAAAAAAAAAACAAACAACAACAAAACCCACAACAAAACCAACAACATCAACAAAAACCCCTCAAAATCTTTCCCCACAGTCATTCATGGCATTAAAAACCTAAGAAAACTCAGCAACCATGTCACACAATGAAAGCCCTATGATGCTCAACCTATTGAATATATCAAAGACAAGATTAAGAGGGGTCTTGAACCCAGCCTGTAACTACCAATGTCAGGACAAAGATTCTTGATACCTGGAAGTCCTTTCAACCACACAAATGTTGGGATTGAGAGGCAGAAAAGTTCAAACTGAAAATAAGATGAAAAGTTTCAATAAAGATAAAATATGCATTGGGAATACTGGGAAATTCTTCACTGAATTCTTAAGACAGTCTTTGTCTAACAGAAACTGTACATCAATCATTGCTTTTGGGCTGCATTGTAGGAATCAGTGGAAGAAATTCTGCCTTTGGGCATATTGAATCTCAGGTTGATATTTTCCTAGAAGAATATTCTAGGTGTAACATGTATGTATCTATGAATTTTCTCCAGTCAAATGAGAACAGAAACCAAACAAACTGCAGCAAATACTTTGACACCCTGTTAAACACTAAAATGTTGAAATAAATTGTTTTCTCAGAACCCATCTCTCCATCATTTCCACAAAGAGATCACTGAGAAATGTTTCCAATGAAGAATTCAAATGGGTTAAAAAAATATCATTCTACAAATCATTATTATTGTTCCTTATGGGAAAATACACCCACCCCCGATCTATTTCTACATCCTGTAATACTTTCTAATACCCTGTCCAGTTGTTTTCAGGTAACTAATGCAATCAGAATCATAGAATCATAGAATAGAATCATAGAGTCCTTTAGATTGGAAGAGACCTTTAATCAAGACATAATAAAACCAATACTCTTTCTAAGCCAACAGTTTTTTGTGATGTTTGATTCCTATGCATCTTTATCACTTTTATAGTGTTTATCATCACAAATGTTTCAAACATGAAACCATCCAACGCTGCTTTAGTTTAATGCTATCAATCTATTGTTACCTTATTGCTATACATGTTAAATGTTGCATATCTGACTAGACTTGTTTTTCCTTGGAGCCACAGTAGTTAGCAAATAAGCACAGTTTTGATACTTACATCTCCTTCTTCTCAACTACTTCCTAGAACCAACATTTTTTGAAAGTTATTGTCCTCTTGTTTTGGTAAGTTTTACTATACTTCTAAATAAACTTGGACTGCCTCAGGGGAGAGATCATGATGTAGATATTAAAATTACTGCTTTTTAATTATATTACAATCCCAAGAAATTTTACTTTGACCTTATTTTGCTACCTCATTAAATTTAATTCTTTTCCTCCAAAATGACTCTTGCTAGTCTCAGATGTACTAAACTTCAGATCTGCTTGCAATATGTCAATGGTTTTTAAAAAAATTGCATCAGTCACTGGGACAATTGTTTTTGTATCTGTGTCATGGCTGCAGTAACCACAACCAGGAATCAAAGGGGTTTTAATAGTTGAATTTAGTAATATTAATAATAGAGATAATGAAAGGAGAAATAAGTCATTTGCATGAGTGAAGGCAAGTCAAAAAACCACACTATTTCCCCAGTGTTTTAATTTCCACGTATAAGCAGAAAATGAAACAAAATGTAAATCTCTGTGTTTCACTCAGTAAACAGATATTCTTAAAGAACTGCTGCTCTTTTTCCATTTAGCCTCCAGGACTATTTCTCTGGATTTTCACTGAAAATCTCTGGGATTTGAGCAGTTTACTTTGATTTGTGCTTTTAGACCTCTTCCTTATAATCACTAGAGGTGTTATTTCCTATCACAAAGCATGGATAGACTACCTAGAATTAAGGACTGACTGTATGCGGTTCACTTTACACAGCCTGTACACCTGACCATAACTCCTCTTTTCTTCTAGCACCAGTATTATTCCTTTGGATTTTCTCCAGTTTAGCCCTGCTGGGTACATAGCATGAAAATATATTTTCAAGATAGTCCTATCAAAACCTTTCACACAGAATTAACTATTCTGGCTGGCAGAGAGTAATGGCAAGAACAGATTATGTTCTATAAAAGTGATGCAAGGTGACACAGGTATTTCTGTTTTAAGAACATCTGATTTGAAATGAATTTGAAATATTAATAAAATAACTTATTTCAAAACCATCTTTAAGAAACAGTTGTGAAATGAAGAACAGAGTTTTTTCAGAGCTATTCAAGTTTGTTTGGGTGTATATGAGAGCAGAAACCAGCCCAACAAATCTGATTCCTTGTTGCACTGTGCTCTGTGTAGTCAGTTATATCCATACAGGAGGCTGCAAAATCAGGCCCCAGTTACTATCAGAAGAAATCAAATCCCTGTCAAATAATCCTTTCAGCAAAACTGGTCTGTTAGACCTATTAATACAATAGGATTAGCTGAGCTGACAGTGAGTAAAAATGCTGTGCAGTGGTTGAACGGCAGAAGTAATTTTCCAGCTGGATGACAGCTTTACAGAGCTGATGATCCAGTGGATAATATGAGCTGGAGACTCAGAGGAGGAGAGGTCATGTTTTTTGTCCATGAGAAGAATATTGTTTTTAGACAATGCTTCCTAAAACTTTTCTGCTGGCTTTGTATTGTATGATGAACCAGTAGGATCTACACTGTCACAATCTCTGTTGTGTAAATACAGTGTTTCTCCTTTATTATGCTTACTAAAGAGTGGTGACATACGACTGCCCATCTGAGAGGTCTTGACTCTGTAGCTGGATATTTTTGCCTTCCCAGACTAGTACATCACCAAAATTAACAGGACTGTGTGCAAAGCTAGCCATAGTTTTGTATTTGCATGCTGTCTATAGAAATTGAGGAATGTTTGTGTGCAATTGGTGATGCTATGACTTTAATGCAGGTGGCTGAAGACAATTTGGTAGAATGACAAAATCACTATGGTTGGAAAGGACCTCTAAGATCATCAAGTCCAACCTGAATGAAGTATGAAGTGTTCTTCAGAGTTAGCAGCTAAAATTGTAGAAGACACACTCAACATAATTAAAAATACAGTGACAATATTAAAAATCACTTTGTTGTATAGTTCTTTAGATAGTCAACAAAATTTTTTTGGCTACTACTGAGATTCATTTTATGAGCTGAGCTGAACTTGCCCTTGGAAGCCTTTAGAATAGTACAGAACAAACTTTCTGCTCATTTAAATGGAAAATTCCTCTGAACTAAGTAGAGCTGCACTCTGGCAGTCAGCATGCTGTAACCAAGTGTTTAATTTGACATAAAATTAAAATTTAATCACAGCTATCTGTGACCATGAGTGAACAAAATAGATATCTTTTTTTTTTTTTTTTAAATGAACTTCATTTCCTTCTTTACTAGCCTACAATCATTTCAATGCTAATGCTGAATGTTATTCTGATTAATTAGTTGTTATAGATAATGACAATGAAACTAATTACAAGGAATTTTACAATTAAAAAAATCAACATTTCTTCACTTAAAATCTGGTCATCCTTAGCTAAAGTAAGAATTGATACATTTTTTATTTCCTCCATAGATTTTACAGGAACTGAGCAGCAATATTTTTTGTTGTAGCCATGTGAATGTCTGGATTGAGCTCCCATGTGTACAAAGCACTTTACTAGCACACATCGCAATCAGGAAACAAATGCTTTGGAACAATTCTGACTTTTCATTAATCATTGCTATGAATTGGTTAAACAGTTATTTTATTGTATAAGAATATATATTGTAACTTCTATAAGGCTACTAAGTGACGTAAAAAGTTTTCAGGCATTAGTTCAGAATGGGTGAAAAAGGCACCTCCTGGCAAAGACATACTGTACCTGACATGCTTTTGTAAAGCACTGACTTTATGTACACCGTGGCTAGCTACATTAATTTTTCATCTATGACTATTCCTATCTCAGAACTGTACAATTAAAAATTCCAGTAGTAGTAGATATTTCAAGACAGTCACATCTTGGGGACATCTATAAAATGAACCCAAAACAG
The DNA here is from genome assembly GCF_000691845.1 of Merops nubicus. NCBI lineage: Eukaryota > Metazoa > Chordata > Aves > Coraciiformes > Meropidae > Merops > Merops nubicus. The sequence continues at coordinate 233,330 of NW_008581423.1, forward strand.
GCTAAAGCTAATTCTTGTCTTACTAACAGTTTAATCAATATCACAGAATAGCACAATGGTTTGGGTAGAAAAGACATCTGAAGATTATCTGGTCCAACCTTCCTGCTCTGACCATCCTTGATGATTTTCTTGTCTTAATATGCACAGAAAAGGTTTCCAGGATTAGGTGCTCCATTGTGTTCCCAGGCATCGCGGTGAATCTGATCGCTCTGTAGCTCCCTGGTTCCTTCTTGCCCTTCTTGAAAATGGGGGTGACATTTGCATTCTTCCAGTCTTTGGTCTCTTCTCCCAGCTGCCATGATTGATCAAAGATTATGGAGAGTGGCCTTCCAATGACATCTGATAGCTCCTTCAGCATTTGTGGATGAATCCTATCAAAGCACATGGACTTTCGGTATGCCCAGTTTGCTTAAATATTCCCTGACCCGCTCCTCTTCCACCAAGGGTACATCTTGCTTGTTCCCCTTGTCTCTGGGGCCTGGAATTCCCGATGGCTGGTCTTGCTAGTAAATGCTGAAGCAAAGAAGTCATTCAGTACCATACCATCTTTCCTGTCCTGCGTCACTAGGTCCCCTGTCTTGTTGACAGTGGGTCCACATTTTCCCTGGTCTTTCTTTTGTCCATAATGTGCTTATAGTAGCCCTTCTTCTTGTATTTGACATCTCTGGTCAGATTAAATTCCATTTGGTCTTTGGATTTCCTAATGCTCAGGATTCCTGGATGCTCAGAATGTTTCTGTATTCCTCTCAAGCTACCTGTCCTTGCTCCTACCCTCTGTATGCTTCCTTTTGGTTTTTGGCTTTGGCTAGCAGCTCTTTGTTCATCCACACAGGCCTCCTGGCATGTTTGTCTGACTTCATATCTGTTGGGATAAAAATCTCTTGTGCTTGGAGGAGGTGATCCATAAATATTAACTGTTTTTCTTGGACCCGCTTCTCTCAAGGCACAATCCCATGGGACTTTTCTGAGCAGATCTTTGAAGAGGCTGAAGTCAGCTCTCCTGAAGGCAAGTGTTGTGAGCTTGCTTCTGCAAATGGAAAGATCCTCCTATCTGTCTGTAGAACTCCTCATCTATTTCCTTTTACTAGCCAGGTGGACTATAGCAGATGCTCACTATAATGTCATCATTGACAGTTCTTGAAGTCTTCCATATTAAATTTGTTCCTTTCTGAAACAAATTACTTGGATATATATTTTGATGCTAATCTTTGATCATGTTACATATTTTTCTAAACCTACATTACCTCCAGTATAGACTATTTTGAGATTGTTTTTTGTATAGGCATACTGTGATGTAATTCATCTATCCTATATCCTAATACATCGGCATGGTAGCATGTTGCTGATGAAAACATGGTAAAGCACCTTTTCTGTTGTCAGCTCTTCTACAGATGGCAAATTGGTTAGAATGACAAAGATGCTGGCATCAAGAAAAATCAGTACAAGATTCTTTAGTGAAGTACTATTTCTGGGCTAAAACTTTTGTCAGAACAACTCACAAAAAGTTGTATCTGTGGTGTTTTGTCCTGTTGTACTTACTAAGGGGGAATCAGGGAATATTATAAAGACCTATCATGGGACTGAATTAAATAGAAGCTTAGAAGGAAATTAATGAGAACATCTAAATGTAGAGCTATAGAAGAAAATATCTAAGGAGACATAAATATTATTGGTGGAGTAATATGAAAAAATATATCCATTAAAATGTGTTCTGAATGTATTTCTTAGTGTTCTTTTGTGATTACATCTTAAGCATGATATAAAATGTTATTTCTTACATTATTAACACAAATATTTAGTAATAAATGGTCTAAGCAAAGTGTCCTACAGAGGAATTCCTTCTCTGTAAGATAAATCCCAATGAATAACAGAAATCTTTTTTGATTGTTGGCCCATTATTGAAATGAGCACACAAATCACCTGCTTGTAGTTTTTATTCATGAAGAGGAGGAATAATTTTGAGGTTCCCAAAGTGGAAAAAACTCCTACATCTAAACCATAATTAAAATTTCTCCCTGGCAGAGAATTTATGCTATTAGGCAATTCACAGAATTATAATCATGAAAACAAGGATCGTGTCTCATACAACCCATGTACTTAATCAAGTTGACAAAAGTCCCAAACAAACCACAAATATTTGTTGAATTTTTTTTTTTCAAACACATTTTCAGAATAAAGACATAAGCTGAGCAGCTAACCATCTACTAAGACAGAAAATCATATTTGAAGAAGGTGGAACTGTTATGAACATATACTGAGTACGTAGGCTAGGTAAGCATATGCTTGTTCATTTATGTCATAATAATACTTTATGCAATGTAAAGTGTGTACAAATGTAATGAATACAGCCAACAAATTGAACAACAAATAATGTGCTATGGCCCAATTATTAATGCATACAGAAACCAAAACAGAAGCAATCTTCACACTGAACATAGGAAAAAAAAAATTACTAACACAGCTCCTGCAAAATGACATATCATGCCAAGAGACAGTAATGAATAACGTTGCACTTCAGGAAAAGTCTCCTTATAATTCAACAAAAAACCTAACACACATGAAGACACTTATAAACTTAAAAAAGCAGTATCAATTAATAGGATCTTGAATTTATTGTATGTTCTTTTGTTTAAAGAAAATGTTTCAAGGAACTGCTGCTCTGTAATTATAAGTTGTTTCAAAACAAAATTATAGAACTGTACAAAAGCCACTAACAACATAACTCAAATTATTTTTGTTTGTAAAGCTTCTTTATATAGCAAGTTAAAAAGTGCTGGATCCAGTTTTTTTTTTTCATTCTGCTTTTTAAAGCTCAGAGCAAATGCCTTCTTGCTTTAAGAAATGTACACTTATTCCAGAAGTGTCTGTTATGAAGATTATCTAATGCTTGTAAATCATTGCTTCTTGGAATAAGAAAAGAATTCAAGGCACAAACATGGTTGTAATGCATGTAGAACAGACACCTCATTTTACGGCCATTAAAACAAACTCTCCTGACTCAAAAAAGCCATTTGTCTCCAAAAGTAGTTTGGAATATCAGTCTCAAGTGTTTTTCTTTTATGTCTTTGAATGTACCTCTTAACTTCCAATACTGACAACTACAGTTTTTTTATCCAGTCTGCATTATCAGTGAGTTATCACTGTTTTCTGTAGTGGGCCAAATTTTAGGGCACTGGCATAACCTTTAAACAAATTGGCTGTTATTATTCTTTTACATCTTGTATCAATGTTACCTGCACGTATTTAAAAGATGTATCTTAACAAATATTACCATCAAATTACATAAGAAGGACATGTACTTTATGTAATGTCTTATATTATATGCTTTTTCTGTCTTCCATGACAAGTAGTCTGATGGAAGTGTAAAATTTAAATAATAAAAAAGTAAAGTTCTAGTAAAAAGTGGAATTGAGAAAATGGGCAGGAAGATGTCTTGTGACATACAATGGGATCTTCTTTAGAACCCCTTCAGATGGATATAAATCTTTTCATTAACTTTTGCAGCTTGGATAAGACCCTGACTGCTCTTGATTTTCATCATTTATCTGCTCTGCTGCTGCTTGGCATCTGTAACTCCCGTTGAGATCTCATGGTGAGTCACTGGAACACAAGGAGTTCATGAGTCCTCTCTTTCTTCCATGGAAGCATTTCTAATCAATAGCTTTTAGTGTAATGGAAGTTACCACAATGCTTTCAAGATCTTGGTTTATCTTGTAGTTAAAATAAGCTTAATGCCCTCTCTGGTGTAGAGTTGTTCCTTTATCAAGCTGTATATTATCCATTAGGTCAAGGCTGTTTGTCCAAACCAGTATTTTATAAGATGAAACACAGAAAATGTTGATACTATCACAGGGAAATCATCTTCATATGTTTTATTTGTGAATGCCTACATACCCACATATTTAGATACGATTTGTGATAGTAAATCTACTAAAATAGGTCAAATAAATTTTTCATCTAAATTGATTTGAGTGAGTATGCAATGGGAAAGTGCAGCTTCTGATGGAAGACATGGTTATGTAAATCTCCACTGAGACAAGAGAGGTACTTCAAATATATATGGACTGGTGTAAATCCCTTATACCACAAATTCAAATCTCTAGTTGAAACCCTCATAAACATATTTTAAATCGGAATTCTTGTCTTAGAATTGCATTATTCAACTGCATACACTTTGGAGCACAAAAAGAGGAGAAAGGCATTTAGAAAAAAGATCTCAATCAAGTGTTAGTGATTTTTTTCTTCTCATTTGTCAAAATACTGTAAAAAATAGCTATAGTCACAAACATTAAAGAACATAAAACAAGTCAAATGAAAGTGGAGTACAGATTTAATTTGGGTAGAAATAACACATGCTGTCTAAGTCTCAGCTTCTACAGAAATGGAAGAACAGGGTTCACAAATGCCAGAGGAAAACAGTGATGAGTACAAAGGAAAAACGAAGTTCACCACGTAGCACTAATAGCAGCTCTGTTTGTCTGAAATGAGGTAAAAGTCCCACTGGAAATTTCAGGTCAATAGGAATTTTGCAGTTGAATTAGAAGACTGGTCCCTAAAGGCTGAAGATTGCACAGAGATCTAAGTCATCTTTGGGCAACAGTGACACAGATTTTAGTATCATTTGTGTATAAAAGTGATGCCACTTGCTTATATAGTTTGGTTATTCCCTCCTGGAATTTGATAGCTTTCTTAGCAAATAGAAGGACTGTATACAAATGAAAAATAATAAGAAGAAAAACAACAACAACAGAAAAAAAGAAGGATTAAAAAAGAAAAATGGGGAAATGAAGAAAAACAATAGCAATTTCTTTTGAGAAAATAGATTGCATAAGAACTAGTGAAACTTACTCAGCATGATGCCATAGATCTCATTGACCTTGGGAGGTTTTCCAGGAGTCATTCCTCCCACAAATATTTTCTGAACAATTATAACACACCTGAAACACTTTTTTTTTTTTTTTCCCCCCCCAGGAGCAGTAATTCATTGTTCTTTCTCTATTGATTTGCCTTTAGCATATACTTTAATACTTAGGCCATTTAAAGGAAACCGTACTGTTGTTTCAGATATATACCTGCATATCTCTTTGAGTATATCTCATGGTCACATGAAAGAAACTATACCAAGGTAGGTTGTTTTTTGTTTTGTTTTGAGATCTTCTATTAAAAAATCAGTTGTAATTCCAGACTCCACTAAAAAAATCTGGATAATTGCCTTTTTTGCCCTTCAAAGAATAGTCCAAATATATTCAGTGCAAATTATGAACATGACTGCAATTATCTATACCATTTCAAGTCTTTGCTCATTGTGCTTCTAGTGCAGTGCATGGAGAACTACTGATAGGTATCAGAAAAAGCTGGAGGTCAGCTTATCAGTCAGGGTTAGTCTAGTTAAGCTTGATATGCAGTGATAAAAATTATGCTCTTTCATCACTGTGAAGTAGAACCTCATATACAATTGTTCAGAAAGCACTTGGCTGGTTTGGAAAACCAATAACAACTTACAGAGTCTTACCAACAATAATACCTGAAACACAACAATTTCAAGGCAATATATTTTCTGGCATCCTGCTCTGTCATGGAAAGCATAGCAATACATGTCTATTATTTACCACAGTCTTTACCAGCACATCCCACTCTGACTTAGAGAAATGTTGTTCATGTGAATCAAGTCTGATGTAAAATCAGTATCTTAGGAATGTACACATCTTTTCACTAAGAAATTAGCAAACTCATATGCCCAAATTTGATTTCCAGTGTAGTATCAGCAAATCCTGTCACTGTTATCTACTGGTTTGTGAACAAACATTACACAGCTAATTTAATAGTGGTTTGAAGGGGAGGAAAATATCTGTAAAGAAACTGAACAATGGAAATGGATGAACTGTATGGTAAACCAGGACACGTTACCTTGCTGATCAGGACACTCTCTAGAAGAGAGAACGTGAATATGAACTTACATGTAATACTCATTTACATTCATTGTGCTACACAGAGGATTGAAGAGATTTTGAGGGCTGTAACATTACTTTACAGGGATACAAAATATATTTCAGTAGACTCTGGAACTCTAGCACACCCATACTCATACTTCCTAAGTATGAAAAAAATCCCGTACAGCCCTTGAAAAAACATGCACAAGTTACACAGTACCTTGAAAAATCAGATTCTGAGAAAGCATTTTCATCCCTTAAGACGTGAGTACTACTGCTCACAAAATATAATCACATAGCTACAATGTTATGAAAAGGATGGAAACTACAAGACTATTAGTAAACAAATATCAAGAGAAGAAAATGGGTCTTGATCTCTAAGGGTCTCATGTGCCATGACTCCAATGTGGAATTTACAGAATAATTATATTTGTTAAATATTAGTAAAAATTAAGTTTTTTTAAAAAATTAGTAAATAATGCAGAGTGTAAAACAAAGCATTTAATCTTGTTTTAATTTTACACCTTTACAGTTGAACTTATTACCTAGGTTTGGGGGAAAAAATGTTGAACTGTTTCTTTGTAGGGTTAATTTTTGCTCTTTCCACTTAAATTCACTTAATTTTTAAGTAAGCTTGATCACTAAAAATAACTCTCCCTTTTGAGCTGATTCTGTATACTCAGGCTCTGAGCACTAAGTCCATATCTGCAGATAGAAATCTTTTTAGTTCATTGATGAAGCATGTCCACTTTGTTAAGCAGTAAAACCTCTTCATGATTCTGTAGCATCTTTCATGGATGGACCTCAATGGATTATAGATACAAATGCCTCCACGAAGCAGACAGAAAATTTGGTTGCAAATGTTTCTGTGCAAGCACAAGTGGTGCTTGAGACTGATGTGAAGGTCATGCAATTTGAGTGAACATGTGCATCCAGGACTTCTTCCACTCACAGCTGAGCTGAAGAAAATACAATAGGGGTATTTTAATTTGATTCAGGAAAAATGGATAAAAGCCAAGAGAAGATTTGGCCAGGGTTAGGCATACAATAATTTTTGTACAGGCTGGTTATGTCCAGAGTTAAACTTTTATGAAATATCAGGTAGAAATCATATGATTCATGTAGTATTTTATTTAAGGGGACTTGTTTAATGTATGTATGATGCTGCTTCTCTATACCATAATGTCTGCGAAAATTGTTTTAGGTGGTGCATTTAATTTTAAAACTCTCTTTTATTAAGTAGGAAAAAATATGCAGTGTTGAGTGTGATGAGAATTCATGAACTCCGTATTTTACTCACTAGGAAACTGAGGAGGGCATTTAAGTCTTAAATGCTTGCTCATTCCAAGAATCCTGCATGTCCTTAGTTCAGACTACTTCTTTAGCAATGGTTCTATTTAGCCTGCTATTTTTGCAATTTTTATCATAACAAAAAGCAACTCTGCTACCATCAATTAGTGGTAAAAGATCAGAATCTTCTACACCACAGATATATGAACTTATTTTTAGGAAATGCCTCACAAGTGACAGTTTAATTTATTGTAGACTCCCTTCTCCCCTTTGGCTTTATGTCTCCTGTAGAAAGAATTGCAGATTTAATATGAAGGACAAAATGGCAAACAGAAATAAATAAAAAAGACTTACTTTTTTTTTCCACCAAGAGGAAAGTTAAAAAATATCTTCTTATCAAGCGTAATAGAGAAGAAGTGTTGTTATATATGCAGAAAAATTTTCTCAGGAGAGAAATAAGGAAGAGAAATATTCAGTTCAGTTGGGTCCAAACTACAGGGTCTTCAAAAAGCAACCAGAACAACAAAAAGCACCGCACATTATTTGTTGCAATATCATTACGTGCCAAAACATCAAGCCACTTCAGGGAAGAGGTAAATACAAACAATTCTCTTAGACTTCCTCATCTAATTCTTTATCTCACAATAAGATCTCAAGAGCAGAGACAGGTCAAGCAACAAAGATACACCAAAGATTTATGCTCTTTCAAACTTCATTCTCTCATTCTTGGGCTACTCATGACCGTATAAGTTCCAAACCAAGCAAATTGAAATACTGTTTTTGTTGTTGGATTCATTTCTTATTTTCTAATCAGTACAGAAAAACAGCAGCACAGCTCCATTTTTCTACTGCCATTATCCTTTGACTTGTCCCTTCACTCCTTCAGTTACAAACTCTTGCTGAAGCCTTCACCCTCTGCAGTTTGTCAAAATAGAAGTAAGTAGAATTTTCCCACATTATGACTACTGGGAGTAAGGAAGAGGATATAAAAATTTAATCATTTCTAACCTAAAGGCAAAAATATTTATATTAAAAGTCAAAATATCAGATACTGAATTATTACACCTACTAGCGCATTTTATTTTTGTTATGTACTCTACTGGAAGATGTAATTCTGTGGCCACCAGTTGTTAGGCAGGATATTTTACTCTTTTCCGGGGGTGTATCAATATAATTAATTGTGATAAAGAACAGAACCATCCTGCATGATGTTCTGCCTTACTGTAGGATAAACTACATCTATATCAATCCTGATAATATTTATCTAACATCTTCCCATCCCCTACTCACATCTATTTCAGTGTTTAACTATCCTTATCATTAGAAAGTTCTTCCTAATGTTTAAATTTATTCTTAATTGCTGCAATTAAACCCCATTATTTGTTATCCTGTCTACATGGACAAACATATTTTCTTTCCTTTTTACATCACCCCTTTATGAACCTGTTCTGTGCCATCAGGTTCTCCCTCAGTCATTTCTCCTGTAATGTACATAACCCCAGGTCCTTTGATTTTATTTCATAGATCTAGTTTGTTGGTGAAATGAAATGCTGAAAGTTGGATGCAGAATTCCAGCCTGAAGTACAGCACTGAGCAGAACTGGATAATTACTTTGCCTTGTCTCACAAGCTTAATTTCCATTTACAAGAGATAAAATGCTCTTAAGATTTTTTTTACAACTTCATGGCTTTGCTGACCCCTGTTCAGAATGTGATACATGCAGACTCACAGATTCTTTTCCTAAGAAACAGTATTCCACCAGTTTTGGGATTTTTTTATACAGCATATTTTTGCTGTCCATAATTCCTTCCTACGCCTAGCACCTTCTGCTTGTTTCCACAGCTTTAGCATATATTTTGGTCCTTTTCTCCAATTTGTCAAGCTGATTTTGAATTCAAAGCTTGTTCTTGAGTATACTGTTTCTCTTTCCCAGCTCTGTGTTAGCATACATTTAATAAACTTGGTCTATGCCCCACCATCCAGGCTGATTAAAGAAAAGTAGCAAAAGATTAATTCCAGGAGTGAGGCCTGTGGTCAGTTTGTCCTTTCACTTTGGCAAAGAATTGCTGACAACTTGCAGTTATCCAGCCAACTTTGCATGCAATTTACTAGCAATTTAGAAACTTAATCTAACCCAGGATTTCCTAGCTTTCTTGTGAGAATGTAATGTTAGATAGTGCCTAAAGATTTGTTTAAGAATACATAACTTCTGCTGCTTCTTCACAATCTCTAACAATTGTTGAAGAATTCATTTAATGTAATTTGTTGCTGACAAATATGTCTACTTTTACTCATCTCTTCCTTACTTTGCAATGGCTAACAAACAATTTGCTTGAATATTTGTTACAAAGGCATCCAGGAACTAAAGCTGGTAAACTAGACTCGGCTCCTTTCTTAATGAAATTTTAAAAGTTGGCACTTTGTTCTCTCTCTTAAAGTCTTCCAAAACATCATACACCCTTTCGTGTTTTTGAAAGGAAACCCCCAATAGAAGTAAGATTGCTTCTGGCCAGTACTCTGCCCATTCATTTGCTTCATGGACATCAAGGTCTTAAATAAGCTGAAATGTAAAGAATATAATGCTTCAATACTGCATGCCTAAAATATCTTACCAGTTGCAAGACAGTCTTGGACCTGGCGAGGAATCAGTGACAATAAAGAGACAGTATATTTTGCTATTTCTTTCCGAAGCACTTCAGTGTGCCTTGAGATTAAAGTTTGTGGCAGTCAAAGTACATATTTTAGGCTATGCAGTGTGTTGAATACCTACAAAAGTACACATGTATTGTATGTGGCCTACCAAAAAAAGACTATAGTTGTATGCTGCATCTGGCTGGGATGGATATGCTTTTCTTCATGGCAGTTTATATGGTGTTCTGGTTTGAATTTGTGACTAAACCAGTTTGGATAACACACTAATGCTTTGGCTATACTTGAACAGTGTCAGTGCTTTCACTGGTCTTATTCTGCCACCCAGCAAGTAGGCTGGGAGTGGACAAGAAGCTGGGAAAGGAGACAATCGGGACAGCTGACTAGAAGTGTCCAAAAAGATACTCCATCCATACAATGCCACGCTCAGCAATAAAACTGGGAGGTTTTGTCTTCAAACGTAGCCACTGTTTGGAGACTTGGCTAGCCATCAGTCTGCTTGTGAAGGCCTTTGGATCACTTGTTTTTTCTTCTCATCCCTTCACTTATTAAAATGTGTTTATTTTGACCTATGAGTTTTTAACTTTTGCCTTTCCCATTCTCTCCCTTGTCTTGCTGGGGGAAAGTGAGCAAGTGGCTGTCTGAGTGTGTAGCTTCTAGCAGTGGTCAACTGACAACTCTTGCATTAGATGGAAGACTATGAGCCATGATTCATAATTCCTAAACGTTCAGACCATGTTTTTATTACATGTATTGACATAAATAAATACCTCTAGTAAAGTTAGTAACACAGGTAGCTTAACCATCTGAAAAAAAAATGTTTAGGTATTTAAAAGTATGCTGAGCTCTATTCAGACAATACTTGCTTTACTGAATGCAGCAAGGATAATTATTTTTCATAGATTCATAGAATGGTTTGGGTTGTATGCGACCTTAAAGATCATCTGGTCTCAATATCCCTGCCATAGGCAAGGGACACCTTCCGAAAGACCAGGTTGCTCAAAGCCAAGTAATTACACCATAACTTTTGGTTGATTGTGAACCATTAAAATAACTTAATAATACATAGGTTGTACAGTATGAATTCCACTTCATCTACAAATTTCTAGAAATCTCCTAAAATACAGTGTTTTGATTAAAATTACAGATGTGACTCAACCACTCATTTAGCTTTCATACCCATATTTTAGCTCTTTATTTTGTCCTGTAAAAACTGTTGTCTAGCTTCACAATGGAAAATGGAAAGTCAAAGAACAGGCAAACCAATTATTTCTCCATCTTCATAGTACAAGTGCTAGGACCAGCAGATGTTGCTAGAACTATTGGTTTTTTGAACAATATCAGCAAAGTGCTCATAGTTTTTCTGCAGATTCACTTCAAAAACCAATACTGTTTCGGTGCATAGCAGCTACAAAAGTAGCTATATATATAACATATAGCTATATATTATATATCAAAATCTATTTGTCATAAAGATGTGGATATTAAGAGGTTTTCTCACAAACGGCAGTATTTGTATCTTAACCATAATTCTAAAATGCCACAGATTGCTTCATGCATTTTGAAAAAAGAATTTTCCTTCACGTAAGTTCATCCAAAAGGAACTCATCATCTACAGGCAAAGGTTTACATATGTCATCAAAGTTAGGTCTAAACTCCATAGCCAGAGGACAAGATTTTCTACTGTTCTTGGTACATAGGTGTCGGATGCAGAAAGCACAAAACCAATTAAAATTGCAAAGCTCAAAACTGTAGACAAAAATCTGGTGACAGAGCAGACATAGAGGCTGGGTGAAGATCCCGTGGCCTGTTTTCTCACGGCACCGAGGAGGAAATGTGGAATGCAGTGAAGGCTGCTTACCCCATTCTCCCACCTATCTCATGGCAGTTATCTACTTGCAGAAGTGACCACATGGAACAATTGTTTGACCACAGTGCCACCGCCACACTTTATACAATACTAATGAGCAAGTATAAATATTACCCCTTTTTGGACCAAATTTGTGGGATGAGAATTCAGCACCAAATCATAGGGACAGACCGATGGGCTTTGTTCTCCTCAGCCCTCTCCACAAGGGACACCTTTTAGTAAGATTTGCAGCCTCAACTACACCAAGAGTGTTTTCCCCAGGAGATTATTATTGTAATTGCAACTGTATGTTGGAGCTATATAGCTCGTCTGGAGCTTAGTGCATTTATTGTAGACAATCTTAAAGAACCTGTATACATTGCATGTGGATAAACCATGCTCTTCATGCACCTGACTGCTTCTTTTGAAGGTGTCCAGACCTACAGCAGACAAGCTGTTCTCGCATCTGGTGTTGAGCCTATAGTCATGGTAATAAAATGGTAGATCTCTTCAGAGATAAGTCCAGCCATCTCTAGCCCCTTGAATCTCTGAGGACTAGCTAGAGATCTAGAGTAGGACTGGGATTTTTTTCTTACTCAATTTATTTCCTGCCAAAATTATCTCTTACCCAAATTTATATTTTCTCTTCACGCAACAGTAGGTTGTAAAGCAATTTCTGCAGCAGGTTTGCATGAATGTGTAAATTAGCATTTTGCACACACCTAAAGTGTTTACATTTTTAAGCTTTATATTACTTTCAATAGATACCAGATTACTTCTAAAGTTTTAATAACTTTCATGGTGTGCTGAAACTTGTACTGAAAGGCACGCATTACCTTGCAAAAGCTATCAGGAGAAAAATTATAGATTTGAGCGTGCCTGTTGTCGTAAATGGATGTTATACTTTGGGACTGTAGAGAGAAGCAAGTTAGCCAGCTGTTGTTACTGGTGACAAATTTTAATATGTTGCCATTTAAACTGTCATTATTTGTTCACATCGTATTGATATTTTCCTGTATGTAATATCAAACAGTTAAGTTCATGACCTTCATAAGATCTCTCATTCTTATGAGTTTATGAATCAAATGTATATTTGAAATTTCACCTGTTTTTCTTGCTAATTCCTTCAGAACTCAGCAATCAAATTCATCTGGGCCTAACGCTTTGCAATTTTAGCTGGAGTAATTGCTTTATGGTCTTCTGCAGCATAGCAGCAAGGTCTTTAACATTTTTTTTCCCCCTCATGAAAATGTCTTAGGACAATATCTTCTGTTTTTTTCTATCAGTAACAAGGCAAATATTTTAGTCCTTTAGCAGAATCAAGACCAGTAGTTGCCAGCCTTCTGTTGTTATTCACAGTGATGCTGGTTTTCATCACTTCTCTCTTTTATTGTAAATTTTAAATTAACTCAGCTCAAAACCAGTTATGTTTGGTACAATTTGGTGAAAAGAAATCCACAGAACTGCGCTTTGAAAATTACACTTTATAAAAAATTATTTGCTACATTTACCTCTTTTTATGTCTACCCTATTTATCTACATCATCATATTCTCCCTACAAATTAGACATGCCATTCTACACTATAGGCTACTTATCATTTATGTATGACATTCATGGAAGCTCCAATATTAGTCAGGTCAGCTCCTCTGAAGCAGATGAAGCTATATGGACTTATAAAATTTAAGTATATAATGCATATTTTTCTCATCTGATCTACAGGAACGGTGCTGTTGTACGTTATTCATGTGCCACTGCATTGCAAAATAGCTTCCTTTTTATAAAAGGCAATTCCCCCATTAGCTAAAGTCATAGCCAATATATACTCACATGTCTGAAGGTTTGAGCTTATTTAGCAGTTCAGATATGCTGCCTGTGATTGCAAGGAGCACCAAAACCTCCAGGAATATACCCCAGAGTAAGAGAAAAAGGTTTGACAGGCTCCATTCTAACAATGTTTATGTTCATCCAGAGAAACTGTAGTCATTGAAGGAGGCAGAATAACCGAATAAGTTCCACAGCCTTATTACAACTTTGTTTTCCTTAAATCTACTTAAGAAAATAGTAATCTGGTATTCTGTTTCAGGGATAATCTGGTCAATACTGAAGGTGAAGAGAGGATGGGGGAGTTTTTCCACTATCATCTACATCTTTTAACAGTAACCTTCTTTCTTTATAGGAGTATTTTTTCCTCTTAAAATGTTAAACTTGGACCCATTAGGGTATTCAATTTGATAAATAATGGGTTTTATGACTTGAGCTGGTATATTAAATTTCATATTTTTCTAAAACCACTGGGTACTCAGCCATGGTTTACATAATATTTCAAGTCACATATTGTTTCTTACTCTGTTTGAATTCCCTAGGTTTTATTTGTCATCACACTGGCAGCACTACAAACAGTAAAATACTTTTTTGTTATTAATAGAATTTTTCAGCCATCTGTACTCTAAACAACAAAGATTAAACATCTTTCATTTTTTAGCCTAAGTAAAATGTCAAAGGTTAATTTTGTTTTGTGAACATCAGAAAAGTCTCAGCAAAAGCTTTTAGTTCGCTCTTTTCAACATACTTATGTTTCCATACTTATGGAACAAAAATGGGATGAAAATATACAAGGTTCCTGTCCTCTAGCTTGAGACAGCTTCTGCAAAATACAACCAACAATTCTATACAAACAGTATAAAGGACAGTTTCCTTTTTCCCCTTAGGTCAAAGATGGAGTTTCAAATGTTTGTAGGCATCATTTTGCTACACTGTATTTGCAACTAGTTGCTTTATTGTCTTTTCCATCATAACAGGCAGGTCCTTAACATTTTCCATGTGCAAAACCAGTTCCTGCTTACGATAATGAGTCAGGCATCAAAATATATATTTCAGGAGCAATATCCAGCAGCAATCCATCCACAAATTTGGCCCACTTTACTAACAAAAAAAACTTAGACAAAAGGCAAGATCATGTTCCTGTGATGAAAAGTAAGCAAAAACCTTGTTCCAAATATTTTCTCACTAAATTTCTGATTTATGCTAACATGACTGTAGGATAATGTGAATTACTTATTGGAATGGTATTATAGATTTTTCAACCTAACTTGAGACGATGGGGATGGACACAAAACTACCACATAAGGTAAAGTTCACCATTTCACTTTTTAGTGCCCTGTTTTATTTCCTAAAAAATATTTGCCCTTATCCAATAGGCAAACAATTTTGATGGTGGAAGCCACTTCTAGAATTTTAAGGGTTTTTTTAAGTTTCTAATTTTCTCTATTTTTTTTTCTTGTGGTTTTGTTCAACATTAAAAAAGGTACAAGGCAACAATTTCCACAGAATCTTTACCACTGTGAAAGAACATATTAAAAGACAAGTTTTTTAATAACTTGGAAATGTGCATAGTGACCATTAAAAAGAACTGCAGTCTATGATCATACTGGTGAACAGCAAGAAAAGCAGATAAGTCAAGAGAAAGAAGAGGCATCATTAATAATAGATGTTAGGCTCTTGCCTTTTCTGTATCTGTCAAATTATTTAATTTGTGCAGAAACTATCTCAGGGAGGAGGCTGGAGTGACAGTCTCAGATAAGCATTGTTCCCATGAAACAGTGTTTTTCACAGACATGAAACGTGTTGAGCACCAGAAACATTTGCTGTTTTATAAAGTTGTACTGCTGGTTCCCATCAACTTTTTAATTATGAGTGATAAAGCCTGAGTTTCCTTAAAAAGCTTCTTTCACTTCTGCTTCATTCAACAAAGCTTGATCTAGCTACAGTTCTAGCTGAAGTTCCAGTGATACACAGAAAATTAGCAAAGCTTAGCTAATATGATGGCATTTTATAACAGCCGTACATGTGAAAGAAGTAACATACAGCATTGAGTTTTCAACAGAGATCACACTGCATAGTGTTCCTACAAATATATTTAACTATGCATATAGCCTCTCTTATTTTAAGAGCCTAAGATTTCTGTAAGCTACTATGAACATCTAAGTAATCACAAAACAAAGTAAAAAGTGTTTAACTTACTCATCTATTCATAAAATTTTTGCCCTTAATCATGGATTTTTTTTTAATAATAAATCATTACTTTGAAATATGATTTACCATGATCTACTGCCTACTGTAACTTCATCAATGCTGTCATCAATTTATCTGATGATAAAAATAGCAGTTCATTTTTTCTGCTGCTCGGAGTTCTATGAATTCAGAAATTATATAAACTGCCATAGGGTGATTTAACATTTAGATGGCTACTTAAGCTTATACATCAAAACCTGGAGGCAGGTTTTAATTACCTATCTTTTTCTATTTTTTTTTTTTTTTTTTTTTTTTAACTTTTAAAATATATACCTGGAATGACTTATTTAGAAAGAACTAAAAGTTTGCATACACTCTAAGCAATTTTTCATGTATTATAGAATGACATGATACTGTTGCAATGAATTAACTTTGGTTTTGTTCATAGGAAGGAATAAGGTACCTTTTTAATTGCCTGCCCAGCAGCACACATCCTGTAGTCTCATAAATGAGTAAGACTTTTCTTTCTATTCATCATTAGTAAGGTCACAGTTATAATGCAGAGCTCGGCCTATGGTTTCATCTGTGCAAACTCATGAATGAATTTTGCAGCCTCACTGTCTTTCTTAAAAGACATAACTAATTAATTCCAACATAATGTTTACTTCTGGTTATGCAGAAGTATGGAATCCAGACCACTCCGACATCGGTATAGATTCTTTGGTGTTAAATGAAGCCCCAAATAGTTACAACTTATTGTAAGCACTAAGACAAATAAAGATAGCTGAAAACACTTACAAACAAATAAACTCAATAGATTATCTTCCAAAAATACATTTGAAGAGGTAAGTAATCTCATGCAAGGACCACTGAAGTCAAAGGGTAATTTCCATTGACTTTAGTGGGTTTTGCATCGGCTATGAGTATAAATCTAGAACCACTGCCAGTAATGGAAATGGTTTCTTAAAGTGTGTCACTGTAGGTAAGGGAAAGTTGAACCTGATAATGGAAAAAGAACATGCTACACAAACAGCTTCATACAGCGTGCAGACAGTTTAACAGCTTTGTATTGAGATGTGTCACATGGAAAGGAATCATCTGCTGGTCACTCTGCTAATTCCTGAACTGGTTAAGATTCAATGACAGCTATTTTAAGACTCTGCATAGAATTTAAAAAATAAACCAAACACAAAACCACCACAAAACAAGGAAACAAACACTCAGAGTAGTAAATACAGGGGAAACACTAAAATCTCCAGGAAATCTTCACTTGCTGGTAAATGGCTAAAGGTTATCAGAGGTCATCAATGACTATGGAAATACAGTAACTCATACCATCACCCTTAAAATGCTTTGTATATTTATTTTCTAAGAAAGAATAGAAATAAACAAGGTAACAAATTCCCACAATTAGAAAGGTAGCTTAAATATTTCATTGTTACCTGCACAATGAATTAAACTTTTTCTAGCCTCGTTTCTTGCAAAGAAAGATTTTTTTTTTAATTTTAAGATACATTGTTAACATTCACTTCCACTTAATCCACTGACCTTATTAATGAAAAGCAGCCTTGCTAAAAAAATACCTAACAAGCTCTACTCTGTTCAGCTCAATGAAACTGCACCAAGAGGAATAAGCCTTCTGCAAATGCCACATTAAGAGGTACAAGAGTTTACAGGTTGGCTGTGGCTGTTCAGCAATCTAATTAGAAGCATTTTGTGAACAAATAGCACTGTCTTACCTAAAGGCCTGTTAAAAAAGTATGCCCCCCACCCCACCTCAAATATTCTCTAAGCTTCCTTCATACTCAAAAGACTTTGAAGTGTATATTCCAGAATTACAATGCCTATAGCCTCTTCCATTTACTTATGAGGAAACTCTTTTTGCCTGTCTTCTAAGTTTTAATATTATTCAAAGTTTTGAGGAGAGAAGAACAAAAGCAACGAAGAAAGGCCAGGCTGGATGAGGCTCTGGGCAGTCTGATCTAGTGGGAGGTGTCCCTGCTCATGGCAGAGGGGTTGGAACTGGGTGATCCTTGTGGTCCCTTCCAACCCTGACAGATTCTGATCTGTTTTAGCAGAGGACTTTAGAGCCCTAATGGCTCAATGGTTGGACTCGATGATCTTGGAGGTCCCTTCCAACCTAAATGATTCTATGAAGATAGTTTCATATATCTTCTTAAATGCTATTTTTGATTTTGCAAGCTACTTAATGTATCCTGCTTGTGCCTCTTATGTTGCCATTTATACAAAGAAGGTGCTCTTAAAATTAAAAACTGTCAATACACAGTGTGAAACTGTGACACTGATAATATGAGTGAAAAAATTGTCTGTATGATCCAATGTTATCTGAAGATAAAATTCTTTCCTGTTTTCTTTTTTCACCTGTGAAAACACTCTCAAAAATAACATCCTTTTTTTCATGAATGACACAGGCAGTAGATAGTATTTTGACTTCTAAAAGAATGGAAGAAAGAAAATTAAATATAAGAGCACTAAGACATATCATTTAGCCAGTTACTATGAAAACACACAAATAAAATTGGTAAATAACATACAGGTTGTCTTTTTTGTTGTTCAAGTTTCTATTGTTTGGGAATCCTGAACCATTCATGCTTCAACATCATTATACGAAAAAGAGAATTAAAAATTGGTGCAGTTTGTGCTTCATAAAAGAAATTGAGACATTTATGTGAACAAGTAATTAAAATGTAGGCACACATCTGCCTACATTTCATCTGGATTTGTATACAGTATATACAAAAGACACTATTTCTGCTTATATCATCACACTACCAAGCCCCCCTATCATTCTTCAGCAGTACACAAATAAAACACAGAAATCAAAGACTAATACAAGATTTCACTGCAGTATTCAGATTATTTTTAATGTTGCTGAAGTATGCTAGATAGACATCAGAAAATTTACTAAATCCACTGACAAGTGACAGTACTCTTATTTTTCCTCTTTTTTAAAATCTAAAAGCCAAAATCTCTTTGTTACTATAAAATAGAACACTAAGTATTGTTAATTTTTTTAAAAAAAAGTTTAATGCTTAGATCATAACAGACATAACTGTAGGATTTTACTATATTACAGCATATGATGATACCAGGTATTAGTACTGATGAGATCTTATGCCTTCAGCTGGCCTATAATTGCACAACATGGCATGATTCTGCTGAATGCTGTTAATTCTAAATCAGGATATATTCCAATATCTGTTTTGTACTTCACCTTCCTCTTAATTGTCCTGTTAGTTTCACAGACCAAAATTAAATTCATATTTAAGTACTGATGGTTCTAACTCATAAATGTGTGTAGTTTTCCTTCATATAAATTTCTCAACTAATCTCCAAGAGATCATGACACTTTTATGGTGATCAGTAAAAGCAAGGATGTCTTAGTCCAGTTACACCATAACACATACAATTACACACCACAAGGAAATGTTTCACTTCCTTTTCACAAAAAAAGGGATTGATTGTATGCTTTGCACCTGAGATCATAAAGTGCTCTTATTTCTAAAACTAATTTATGACTGGGTGGATCTTCTGCTGACCACTTGCCCAATATAGAATGATATTATCATTAACAGGCAGACCAGCAACCAAACTCTCCCCTCTACTACCACATTGTACACCAGAGATCCAAAGTGCCAGGCAGCTGGAGGGAGGAACAAGTCAGTGCCCTCAGTCACAGCATATTGTGTGAAGGGAGCGAGCTGACTCCAGAACCATGTCACAATAGATGGAATCAGCTAGACAAGGAGTCCAATTATGTAGTAGTTTCTCAAAAAGATACTCATCATTGTGTCCCACCACCCTGGGAACTCCACTTGCTACAAAAAATCAGGGAGCCCCTTCAATACCCAGAACCCCCACACACATTGCACATTCATTATGTAAACAGACCCGCCACGTATACTGCAAGCAGTCAGCTCTTATAGAGGTGGCTTCTTGCCCAACCTCCAAGTTAATATAGAAGGTGGGGGCAATTGGTGGTGATCTCCTAATCAGTTCCCACCCAAGACTGGCCAGACCCTGGATGAAAAGCAATCAGGGGGGTCTTTCTTGCCTGGCTGTGGGTGTCATCTATATGTCAAACCTCAGTGAGGGCTGGGGGTTTAAACCCCAGCACTTCAGTGAAATACTTTCAAATGGCTTCTTCAGAAAAAGTGTTTCTAATAGGTTAAACCTTCTATTTCCTAATCCACTGCTGATGCATTTTGTAATGTGATAGAAAATATTTTTTCTTAGTAGTTTCAGTGATCTTCCTGAATAGCTCAAGAAGAGAATGCACGTCACAGGAAAAAGCTGGAAATTGTTCTTCTTGGTAAACATGCTTTTCACAATTATATGTGAGAAGAGGTGCATTAGAATCTATTAACATGCATTTTTAGAAAATCATGGTATGGCATAAAAATACCTAAACTTCTTGCTGTGTAGTAGCAGTGTTCCAGAATGATACCATGATTCAACAAGAGATTTTCTACAAAAAAAGGAAAGCTTAAAGCATGACAGTTGATAGCCATATGACACAAACAAAATTACTCAGCTGGAACAATTGAAAGACTTTTTGTTTCCTGCTAAATTGGCAGAGTTCTGTTAATTCTTCAAGAAAATAAAAGGAATCAATTATCTGATATTTTCAAGAACAGCTGTTTGACATGTTGATTCACAGTCTTTCTGCTTGGACACATGTGGATGTGTCCAGCTGGTCTGTAACTTCACATTACACTGTGCAATGTGTCTGTATTGGCGACCGATTGCTCTTCTTGGGTGAAGACAAAGTGTGACTCAGCAGCTTTTAAAATCACAGGTTTCTCTTCATGTAACTGTATTACCGTTGTAAACACTTCTGGAAGGTGTGCTGTAAAACTGACAAACTTGCCACCCTTGAGTAATTTCCAGCTCAGCAGGATTGCCTTCATTTCTGTTTCCATTGCAGCTTCTGCATTCATTCCCAGGCTCGATACTTTAAGTGAAGAAATGTGACTGTAATGCATAAATTTGGTACCTCATTTTCTACTGTGGTGTATCACAGCCTTAACTTAAATCTTCTTTCATAGATTTTTAGGTCAGAAATAGTATTCCATGGTAGCTTGTAACACTGAATTATCTGTAATGGCTAAAATCTGGTAAAGCTCATCTAAAGCTTTTCTTAGCTTAGTGATTACATATATGCCTTAGGTAATTAAGCAGGCCTAAAAGCTTTTTTTTTCCTCAGTCTTTTTTTGAGAATACTTAGGCTTGGCTAGTCAAATAAGCAAAAAACCAGACCTCTGTCAATTAGCTCATTAACATAGCAGAGAAACAATCTGGTAATGCTCTAATTTGAGATTTATTTTTTTTTTCCCTCAGATCTGATCATCAACAAACAATTGCAAATGTCCTAAACAAAGCCAATCGTGTACTGCTGTGCCAGAGAACACTTCACCTTCCCAGTGACCGCTTAGCTTTCCAGCCTCAAAAATCATCATTAGTCAAAACCTACCCAAGACTTCTCATAGGCTTTCAACAATGGACAAGTCTTTTATTCCAGCCATTCAAGCACAATATCTCACTTATTATTTAGCTTCTTTCTCAAAACTTTCCCTCCTCAAAAATACTGTACCCCTGCTGCACATGTTGAGATTTCTTTCTAGGTTCTGCTAAAGCCATGAAAGGGCTATTTTGCTCATCATGGTATCCTCCCTAAAAGTACAGTTTCTGCAACAGAATCTTATTGCACCATTTTTAATTATAAAATAAATTAATGTATTTTAGATAGATCTTTATAGATACAAATGAAACTACCACATTTCGTAAGCTCAGTCAATATTCAGCCCGTTTTGTCTATCACAATGAATCTATGTTGTTTGATTAGCATTTTTAAACATGCTATACAGTATTCTGTGTTTACTTAGGGCTTGACTTTACTACTAAATTGCTAGTGCATAAATTACAATTCATTAAATCTACAATAGTGAAGGCAGTGTAAGTACAGAATAAAAAGGAAGCGGCCATGGGGATAATTTACCTGTTGCATATATTATACTGTACTTTTATTAAACAGAATTTTCATTAATGGCTCTGAAAACTAACAGTCCTGGACATTTCTATATTTTTGGCTCCTTCACCTGCAAGGTTTCTGTCAGCATGAACATATTGGCACAGAATCATATTTGTGTTCAGTTGAAGGCAGCTCTGCAATTAATAAAACAATATAACCAGATAGTTGAGCCAGATAAACCCTGGTGATACTAGAATTTTTAAAAGATGTATATGACAACTAAAATGATGCATCCGGGGAAAATCCCAGCTCCCTGTATATATGTCATTTATCAGAACTAATTTAAAAACCCTGTATCACCATTTGTAAATCACAGTATTTCACTGCTTATTTTAAACTAGTACAATAACTGTATGTGACAGTTGGGATTTGTTTGTATTTAAAGACCACATCTGATTTAATATTGTCTTGCTTCACTGAAATCAACAGACACATGCCGATTTATAGGAACTAAGGATGGATTAATTTTCATATATGTCATATTTTGGGGCAGAAAAAAAAAAGTTACTTATTGCTTTTCAAGTGTAAATGGTATTTTAAAATTATTTTGATATCAGAATCAGGCACTTTCTATATTTTTGTATCATTCTTTGGTGAAAAAAATGTAACTTTTTTGCAATTCTATTGCAAGCGCTATCAAAACACACGTTCCATGTTAAGTCCATACCTTATATTTGGTTAAAAATGTTCATAATTTGATTTAGAGTGAACAAAATGTGATAATTTAGATTGGATTACTATTAGGTTAACATGAGCCAGACTCTTCTCTTAGATATGTTAGTTTCCCAAATAATGAGTATTTGCTGCTAGAACTTAATTATCTCGATTTTACTAGGCTTTCAGCAGACAGTATCATGAGCTGCAGAACTGAAATCAAGGGTTAGATTCATATCTAACATTTAAGGGGCTTTGATGAACATTTCCCCATATGGTCATAGGACGATAGTATCTGTTTAATCTTTCCCAATGTGCTTTTTTCACCTTTAATGTTGGTTACCACAAATGTATCTTCTTCAAGAATATTCCATACAATTCTTAAACTTACATTTCAGAAGTGAAAACATTTGTGAGTAAATCCATACCTGACAACTGAGAGTGTCTTATAATCAGAGACACACAGACACACATAATTCTCAGTGATTTAGACATAAAGCTGTAGACAACCTCAATAGCCAAGAGTCTCCATGATCAAGATCTTACATGTATTTGAAAAAGTTTTTAGCTTTCATTGCTAGGAAGATGTTAACATTTTTATTTAATAGTCTACATCATCCCAGGTTGTAATTAAAATAGCCTACTTTATTACATGCAGTAATATCAGTCAGTATGAAATTCACAAATTAATTTTTTTCAACACTTTCTTATTCCACAGTAGAACCAAAATTCTTTTTCTAGGCTACTTAGAAGCAAGCTCATTTTTTTTTCCTAACATTTTTAATATCTGTACCAAGCCACTGGGACTCTGATGCCGTGAGATAAAGTACAGAAATGACATCCACTTCACCTCACCTCATGTCACTTGACAACTGCACTGTTCATAGTGCTCTTATTCTAAGCTCAGCTTCTGCATGGATATCAAGTGGCTGAAGCTGTATCTTGGTAAAACAGAGAAGTCTGTTACTGGGAAAGATGAGTGTATCCTGCAGATTTTTTGCCCTTAACCATTTCATCCATGAATACATGACAGCTACATACTTGGAATCTTTTTTTTTGCAGTAGGGCATCCTATTCTGTAGGTGCACAAAGAAAAAAGAATAATTATTTTAGCAGTGGCTTGATACTCAGCCATGCGTTATCCACTAGTATGCAGACGGGCAGATGGATAGATTTATATAAGTAATTAATGCTTGTTTTATATATACATTATATATATA
>NW_008581424.1:0-9195 GCF_000691845.1 Merops nubicus
GGTGGAGGTGGGGTGTGTGTCTGGCAGGACCCCAGCTTCTGGGTCCTGGTCCACCACATCCTGCCCTCACCCACAAGCTGCAGCCATGGGATGCTCCCCCAGGAGGCGCACGACCTCGTGAGAGCGGGTCCTGTTGTGGTCAGTGTAAACGGGCTGGGTTCTGTCCAGGCAGCAGCCCTGGGGTTTTCCAGATGGTCCACAGCAGCCAGGGAGACTCCTGAGGACAAGGGCAGATCCTTACCCTGCTTGGCCCCTCTCCCACCAGGCTAGTGCACCTGGGCATGCTGGCTTCCCGCCTGGCCCTGCTTTGGCCTTGGGGCTGATTTTCCTGCTGGCTTCAGAGCGATTCTAGCCGCCGCCGTTCAGGGCCGAGCAGGGAGGGAGGGGATGAGGACGCAGCCCTGCCGGCACCGGGGCTGCTGCCGGGGGAGGACTGCAATGCAAAGGCAGGTGCGGGGCCGTGGCACTACTTGGTATTAGTGGTGCCACTGGGGGTCAGGCACAGTGTGCCAGTCCTGGGGAGGGAGGTTTGGGAAGGCAGCCCAGCAGCGAGCTGTAGGTCACTGTTGGACTCCAGTGAGCCCTGGGAGTTCCCCGTGGGCTGATGGGTCTCAGCTCAGCCCGCTGGCAACCCCGTGGCCCACCCACGCTCCTGGGTGCTCAGGGGATGGCTGCTGCACGCTAGCCACCGAGCAGTTGCCTCGAGAGAGCCTTGAGCTCAGCCACTCCCTCCCAGCCCCAGAAAGCACTCTGGGGTTGGGGGGGCTCACGGCTCCTGTGCGGGTGCCCCCAGGGCTGCCCGCAGCTGAGCTGCTGCCCTCACTGCCCACTCTGGGGGCAGCCCAGCTGGAGGGGGGGATGCTGGTGGCCTCTCTCCGGGTGGAAGCAAGTGCCTGCGAGCGGCACCGCATCCTGAGGAGCTCGGGCTGCTGGTCTGATGGCCCTTGGCTGCCCCACTGTAGGAATGTGCCAGAGGTCTGTACCTTCTCGTGATTTATTGCTATGACTGTGCCTTGAATAAAACGACTTCACCCACCTGCTGCCTGATGTCCTCACCCCCACGCGTCCTGCCCGGCACCAGGAGAGGGGGAACCCTTGCTGTTGGAGCGTGTGGAAGTATCCCTGCCCCTTTCCTGTGGGCTTCTTTTGACCCTTCCTGAAGATATTCCGCAGAGGTTTCAGTGGTGAGGAGACTGCTTGGCTACCTCTTGTTTTGCCAATTACTAGGCCCAGCATAAATGACACAGCCAGCAGGAAGACCAACCAGTAACTTGACTGTATTGAATATAGAAAGCCCACTACGTGGTTGATTGCCGGGGGTACAAATATGTCTAGTTCACAAGCAGTTGACATTACCCCCAGCAACCCCAACAACTATACTGCATGACCAACAGTAGGTGGAACAAATAAAGAACTGAAGTCTCCCATAGATGGAATGGGAGACAACCAAGTCAACAAGTTAATCACATAAGATAAAGGCAGCCACGTATTTCCCCTAGCCCGTGTTTGCAAAGGTCCAACCTGAACGGGGCCCAGTTCCAGGAGAGTCAGGAGGTCCTTGCCCAACCAGGAAGCTCTGTGAAGTGCATCCCCTTCACAGACAGACACTCCTGACTCCCTGCCAGTGGTCCCAGCTTTTATCCCCAAGCAGACACCTGACCTTTGTCAACTCACTGCGGGACCCCTGGGGCTCATTTCCCTTATGGGTCTCCCTGCAGGGCCGGCCGCACCCTGGGGGGAAGCTATAAGGCAAACTCACCACCTCTGTATGAAGGGCTGTGGGAATCACCCATATGTCAACCTTAATTTGGGGCTTGGGGTTCAAACCCCAGCACTTTACCTCTCCACCTCCAGGTGCCTTTCTGCCCACCATAGTCCCCACAAATGCAAACCCTAGCAAGTGAGCAGAAGCAGCAAAGGAGGAGGAGTGGGGGAACACACCATCATGTCCCCTTGGAAAGCGTGGCACAGCCCTTGGCACTATCCTCAACATGGGGGAAGGGGTGCAGCCTTGGGACAAGCATATGCCTCCCTTGCCCATCCTCTGCCAGCACTCACCCCACAAGCAGGGCTTGCTCAGGACAGCACCAAAGGGGCACATACTGCCTGGAGGGGGCAGGAAGGTGGCCTGGAGCCAAAGGGGTGGCTGGTAGGAGGCATGGAAAACCTCCATGCTAGTGAAGGGAGGCAAAGATGGGTGTGCTGCTGGCCCTTCCCCACAGCTCTGGGGTTGGGCTCTCAGCACCAGACCTGATGCTGGCAGCTCTGCTCTGGGCCAGAAAGAGACGGAAAATGTACTTTAGCAATGAACCACATGGAGGTTTTCTTTGCATTCAGATTTCTGCTGCTCTCCTTGCCCTTCACAGCCTGTCACATCTTGCCCTGCAGAACGCTAGGAGGCCTGCCTGGATGAGCAAGGAGCTCCTGGACACTTTATCACGCAAAAGGAAGCTATACAAGGGATGGAAGAAAGGACAGCTAGAGTGGGGGTATATAAGGAAGCTGCCCGAGCAGTAAGAGATCTGGTCAGGAAAGCCAAGGCACAGTTTGAGTTGAATCTAGCTAGGGAGGTCAAAGGGAACATCAAGAATTTCTACAGGTATATTAATGGTAAAAAGAAGACTAGGGAAGGTGTGGGCCCCCTCAGGAGAGAAACAGGTGAAATGGTCTCAAGTGACCTGGAGAAGGCTGAGGTTCTCAACGACTTCTTCAGCTCAGTCTTCCTATGATTCTAACATGACCCATCCTAAACATTGCTCCAAGTAGAGCAGTATGGCTTTCCCAGGATGCTCACTGTGCCCTCCTGTGGCAGGGCTGGGATTTCCAGCCTTAAGGAGATGCTGTTACAGACCCTCAGTGGCTCCCCTACTCGAGGGACCGACCTTCTTCAGTGCCAAGTGCCCAACTCTCCCAGGGCTGGAAACCCAGATCAAAGCCAGAACTTGCCTTGGGAAGGGGGAGCCAGGACCTCCTGCATCCCCACCAGCTGCTCCCTGGGACAAGGGTGCTGTGTGGCCTAGCAGTCCAGCTGGCAGGGTGGATGCTGCACAGAGCTGGGCAGGACTTCCCTGCGAGGCTGTGCCCTGCTGCTGCAGGCAACCAGCAGCGAGTGACCAGCAGCAGGCAAGCCAGTGCCTAGCTCAAAGAACAAAAGCAGCAGCTGAACAACAGAAAAGGGATTTTTAGGCTAATTGCTTAAAGCTCTAATTCGATTAGGGATTGTTAAATTTGAAGGGTAATGAGCGATCAGCAGCAGGATGCCTTTGCTCGCCCCTCCTCTGTTCACCCATTCAATTACAGTGCACTACAGCTCCCAACACACAGTCGGTGCTGGACACCTTCTCCCATCTGGTGAGCTGGACTACAGACACACTCCCAGTGACCAGTATCACCAAAGCTAGAGCCAACAAGAAACCAGTAAACCCCCCTCTCATATTTTTTTTTTTGGGGGTGGATATTGCTTGGGCCTTTTATATTAAAATAAACATAAGGCAGCAAAAAGGGCTGAGACTCACTCTTCTTTAATAAACAGTACAGCTGGGTATGAGAGGCACACAGACTGGTTCAGTTCTCTTGGGAGTTACACAAAACAGGGGTGGTGCAGAAGAGAAGTGAAGGAGCTGGGAAAGCTTGACTGAGCAGGGATGGTTTGAGGCAGTAATACACACAGCCCACCCATCACACAGATGCCTATTTGTTCCCACAGAGCCAGAGGGTCCCCCCTGTGATGCTGAAGGCTGATGCTCCAGAAAAGGGTTGCAAAGAGGACATCCCCATTCCAAACCCTCCTGCCCCATACCATGCCACCACAGCTACTGTCTCCCCCCAGTCCTGGCTCTTCCATTCCTCATTGCCTGGCAGAAGAATGGGCAGTATCTCACCTGACCCAGCTGATGGAGAGAGCCATGGGCCAGGATACACAACACCATGCTGCCAGACTGCAGGAGCAGAGCCTGGTACCACAGGGAAGACAGAAGAGCATCTTACATAGGGATGTTCACCACCTGTAACACAACACCCCCTCAGCTCCCTTCCCAAACACAGCTGGAGGGCTCCTTGCTTCCTGGAAGCCCATGGCCACCTCTATCACCATGGATTGGTGATAGAGAAGGAGAGCCCATCTCACAAGGCTCTCCATCATACCCTCCATGGCTGTGGCTAGGAGCACCTAGTAGCAGCTGTGAGGAGTGGGCAGCACTCTCCTGCCTCAGAGCGGAGGACAACTGAGTACAGGAGTATCATGTCTAGAACAGGACCATCTCAGCCCTCAACACCAGGGGCTTCCTGCCCTGAAGATGCAACAAGAAAGAGCACTGCCTGTAACTGAACACTTGCTCCATGTCCTTCCCCTAGGGCTACTGGAGGCTGGAAGTGTGGTTCTGCCTGTCCCAAAATGACTTCCCCATAAAGATGACCTCTTCTTCAAAGTGCTCATGTCCAGGTCCCCTCAGAGTCCTCACATGCTTCCTTTCAGCCATTTCCTGGGATTTCTTCTGGCAGATGCTGTCTTCTCACTCCTGTCCTGACACAGCACTGCTGCATGCACCTAACTGGGTGCCTCTGCTCCAAAGTGGCTGTGTCTCGAACATGGCTGGGAGAGATTACTAAAGGCTGAGGAGCTCTGCAGATGGGCACAGTGTGCAGCTGGGAAGTGCTCCGGGTCCTGACAGCATCATCAGAAAAATCCCAGCAATGCTTCCCCTGACCAAGAGCCAGAATGACTTCTGGAAGCTGTTGCCATGATATGACTGTAACCTTAATTTTTATTTTAAGACAACTTTTCCTTCTATTTACTTTATTCCTCATAACACAAAGCAGTTAAAGAGTCACCACCCCTCCTGCATTTCAGCTGACTCTGTGGTTAACCAATCGGCCAAACTAACACAAAGCCTTTCAGCTGGCAGCCCAGTCCTGCTAAAAGCAGCCTCACCTTGGGATTAACATGACCCCACTGCTTGAAGCATCCCTAGGAAACACACTGAGCTGTGACCAACCTGACACAAGGAAAAGCCACAGAACCCACCCAGGGGATAGGCAAGGCAGAAGAGAGCACCAGGATTAACCATCCGGTTGTGACACGTTGGCAAAGGAAAAGGGGGGAAAGCGCCCTGGAAGGTTTGGGTAGGACGGCCGTGCGGCACAGCCAGCTCCCACCTCTGCTGCCCCTGTCCCGGCAGGGAGCCGAATCTGCCACTCCCACAGCAGCACCGGAGGAGGGAGCAGTGCCAGACCCGGCAGGTCTTGAGCATGGCAAAGAGGATTTCGGGCAAATACACCTGAGAGGCTCACACTAGCTGTCATCTAACCGGGGGGTGCCAGAAGAGGGCAGATGGGCCAGCACAAAACGGTAGTAGGTACGTGGGTGTTGGTGCTCCAGCTAGCCCGGAGGAGCTCGGGCAGGGCGGTGTACCTGTGCTGGGGCCCGCCCAGGCTCCGCGGCAGAGACTCACCCTGCCAGCCCCCAGAGGCAGAGACGGGGCCGTGTCGAAGCGAGGCAGCACCACGGGGAGAGCCCCAAAGCACACGTGACTGGAGGAGACAGTGGTGGGCTGGTGCACAGAGAAACACAGAGGCAGAGAGAGGCGGAGAGCATCGCATGAGTGTTCCCCCTGCCCAGGAGCGCCGTGTGGTCAGGGGTGGGGATGGCCGGCAGGATCTAGTCCCCTTCCGGGACGGTCTCCCAGCCGCGCCGCATGGCTTCCACCACAGCGCTGTAGAGTCTGCCCCAAGCCTCCCGCACATCTGGGCTGAAGGCAGTGCCAAGGCATTTCTCCAGCATGTACAGCAAGGACTCACCGACGGTCTGCAGACCAAACACGCAGGCGTCAGGCTCAGCACCAGCGGACAACACGTAGCCCCTTCTTTCATTTCACCACCTCTTTGGACTTCTCATCCTCCACCAGCGGAGCCAGGCCACCCTAGCCCTGGCTGCTTAGAAGGGCCCTAGAGCTAGCCCATGCCATCCCCTTTCCCTGCCCTGGGCTGGCCCTCACCCCAAGCCCTGGGTGAGCAGGGAGTGCAAGAAGGGAGCAAGGGCTGACACCACAACATATGTAACGCCAGGGGAGAGGTATGTGTCCATCCTCTGTGGCTCCCAGGTGCAGGTCGCCAGTCCCCTGGCACAGCAGCGGATGTCAGGGGAGTGGGTCAGACCCCAGGCTGGATGCTCAGGCCCTGCCTCTGTGCTTCTCATCCCTCTCCACAGGGCACTGATCCTCAACGAGCTGTTAGCAACCCTATTCAGGAGCATCCACATGCCAGGTGCAGGGCTGGTAGGGGTCCCTACACCAAGCAAAGGGGACCCTGCTCCCTCTGAAGAAGACCAAAGCTAGTGGTATCAGGAGGGAGCCATAGGCTGGTTAGAAACCTTTCCTTCAACCCGCCCTTCCCTGCTGCGTTATTCGCCACCTCTGTCCGTGCTTGGTAACATGAGAGGAGTAAGCAGGATTTAACAAGGAGGATGCTCTGGTCTTATGGCCACAAAGGAAGCAGGGGCTGAGGTGCAGCAATGCTATCCCAGTGCAGACACAGAGGGATGGATGCTCCCTTTCCCAGGCATGGTGAAGTTTGCTCAGAGCACTTGATGCAGTGATCCAGGGCAAATGCTGAGCCTGCAGCCCTGTGCCACAGGAGAGACTGCAGTGCCCCAAGCTGTGTCTCTCTTCAAACAGGGAAAATACCTTTGCTCCCCTCTCTCCTTTCTCCCTGGGCTCACTGGGGGAGGACAGAAAATGAGGTGAGCTCAAGGGTTTCTGCGACTGAGCCAATGTCACTATGCAGGTATCAGCAGCTTGGGGACTGCCCTGAGCCAGCAGCTTCCTCTCCCGCCAGCTGAACCCAGAGGTGGGCGCAGCGGGACGGGGAGAGCCAGGGGCTGCACGCAGGGCACAAACACAGCCACAGTGGCACCAGACAGGATACCTCACCGAGAAAGACTCGACCTTCACACCGACTGCCTGGTGCTTCTTGCCGAGGTTGCAGAGATACTCTTCCAGGCAGGACAAGTTCTCCAGGTGGCTCACAGCAGCATCAATTACCAGCATCACCTGCAGGAGCACAGAGGCAGAGTGGCAAGATGCTGGTGCCCTCCCAGAGAAACAGTCTGATCCCCCTGCTTCACCCTTCTCAGCCCAGCAGATGCCCTTTGAGCTTTCCTTTGCTCTGCTGCGACCTTTGTGTCAGGCCAGCGAGACCTGCTGGCAGCAGCAGACACCACACCCTTCCACGGGACACTGCCAGAGGTCCCACAGCGAGCAGCACTGCTGACCTCCCTGTCTCGGAGGGGGCAAACAGCCCTACAGCAGAGCAGTTAAGCTAAAATCTAATGTTGATGCAGTCATTACGGCTCTTAGGACCCCAGGACAACTGCAGGAGAGCCCTAGAAGTGGCCAGGACTAGAGTTCACAACTAGAAGTTGCCAACATGGTGCAATTGTGAATAAGGCAACTCCAATTCTAAGATCAGCCAAGGTAGTCTGAGGAGATGGGGTGGATAGTACACCCAAGACGCCTGGTCTAGTAAAGCATGTACCACTGTGGCCTCCCCGGAGCATTAAGAGTCAAATGGAAACAGGACAGAGAAGGGTTAATAAGGGATGGAGGGAACAGACACACAAAATTGGAACAAGAGATTAAAGCCAGGGCATGGTTAGCTTGGCAAAGGCAAGAGGTGATAGAATTGTGCTCTATAATTTCAACAGGGAAATTATCTCTAACAAGAGCAAAGAGCTATTTCAGCTCAAGGCAATAACAGAAGTAAAAATGGACTTAACTTTGCCAATAAACAGAGGCTGGAAAATAACAAAAAGCTTGCAGCTACCAGAGGAACACAGCCCTGAAACAGCCTCTTATGAGGAACAGACAGACAAGCAAGGCACCAAACTGGTTTAAAGATGGAACCAGATGGTTTATGAAGGCATCTGCAAGCCAAGGCTCTGCTCTGCCCTGGCATGGTCACTCTTCAGGGCTCAGGAAAGGGTCTCTGCTGCACTGGGCATAACTCTGTCCATGCATGAACTTCTCCAGGTGACATCAGCATTGCTCCTCTCCTTATTTCCAGGGGAGGCGAATGCATATTGCAGCAATCCCCCAGAGGCTATCCAAGAGATGCTGTGGCCCTTCTGGCTCTGCAGCTGCACCAACAGCCCTACCACAGGAGTGGGTCCATGCGAGCCTGGCCTGCTGCCCAGCTCTGTGCCAACTCCTGGTCAGCCTGCAGCCAGGCAGAGGGCTTCAGTCCTTGTCTGGACAGAAGTGAGCTCACTGTGGTGCTTCTACAGTAGAAGCCTCTATGCTTCTACTATAGTACACTCAAAAAAGGCAGCCAAATGAGGGCATGGTAATCAGCATGGTTCTTCTTACCCATCACAACCCACAAGCTCATCCCATCCCCACTGTTGTAGGACACTTCATCTTGGCAACAGCACCTTCTGGTAGCACGAGTAACCCCCTGCAGTCACCATCTCAGGAGGAGACCTCCTATGCACTCCCCAGGCAGACACTCCTCAGTCCCAAGCCATTGCCTTAGGGCTTCCTCCTCCATGGAGGCTCTGCTCAAGCCCCTCTCTCACCTTCCTGATGTGATCCAGGAACTCAGGGGCGGAGAGGCACTCCTGAGGGCTGGCAAACTGCTTACAGTTGTACTGGAAAAGGGGCAGTAGGTCAGGGTCCAAGTCAAACAACCTGCAACAGCAAGAGAGAAACCCCCTTCTTCTCACCTCCTCAGCTTTATTTAGAATCCTGCTCACCCCAGGAACAATCCCATCATTGGCACATCCACAGTCCACCCTCTGTCTCCCTTCCCACCTACTGACCCCTCTCCAGCTGTAAAGTTCTGAAAAGTAGTAGTTTGGGGCAGTCCAGGTTACCTCTAGTCAAGCAGTCTATTCCCCCAGCCCACAATCTCAGCTCTCAGATACCTGTTTATGGCACCTGAGGATCAGTCCCAGCTCGCTGGAGTTCTTCCCAGCCTGGCTCTTCTCCTCAAAGTCTTGGTTGTTATCTCAACTCTTCCCATTCCCACTTTATGACCCACTTGAGCCCCAAAGCTCCCAAATTCGGGGAAGGCTTGCAAACTCCAGGAGCCAGCCTTCCTACTTGGGCAAGGGGAGCATGCACAAGTCAGCTAATGCCCTGCTCTCCGACACCATCTCCAGCTCCCGCTTTTCCCCCTGCCTTTCCTGCCAGTGTACACCAG
>NW_008581424.1:9214-9646 GCF_000691845.1 Merops nubicus
AGCAGCTGCCCAGGCAGACCTAACAGGCTGATGCTGTCCACGGAAGCCACAGGTAATTTGGGCAAGACAGACTGTCTTCTCCCCACCCTGCACGTTAAACCACTGCACCCCTCTTCCCCCCACTAAATCTCCCAAACATTGCTGTCGCTGCTCGTAGTCCTGCTCTGACAGGTTTGCCTCCTGCCTGCTCCGCCCTGCTCCAGGAGCTGGTCATCAGCTCTCCGATCGGCCTTTTAATCGACTTTTCACAGATTTTTCCCTTTTTTCTTCCCATAATTGAGACGTTAGTCTGCTGAGGAGAGGCAAGGAGTCGGGGTTCAGCCGTTCTGCCCCGCACAGCATTTCCTCCGCCCCGGGACCGGGTCCCTGTCCGGGGCCGGGTGTTCGCCGGGGGCTGCGGGGCTCCAGGGAGCTGCCGCCGGTACAGTGCCC
>NW_008581425.1:0-1364 GCF_000691845.1 Merops nubicus
CTGAGGTGGCAGGAGCCGGGGGCGGCAGGAGCCGGGGGAAGGATACGGCGCTGGCGTGGTTGATGCCGACGAAGACGGCGACGCAGCGCATGACGCTGGCCCACTCCCGCTTGAACTTGTGCGGCTCCCCGAAGTGGCTGGCGAAAAAAAAAGCTGCAGGAGAAGCAACACTGCTTGGACTAACCCTTACACAACCAGCACTTCAACATTACTCAGTATTAGTTTGGCAAGTAAGTGCTTGACAACGTAGTGAGGTGCTTATCACGTTACTGAAAGCCTGATGAAGAAAGGGTAATTATTAGCAGTAAAGAAAAAGCCCACTCTAACGAGCAACAATACTCTGAGCTTTAAAGCAGATACAGATATTGCAGTGTGAAAGGATCTGACTCCATGGCTCCTCCTCTTCCATTTGACATCCTGAGCAGATCTTGCTCTGTACCAATAAACAAAGTGTAACAAACCCCTAATTACAGTGAGGAAGTGAACGTGCCTTTATTGCTCATGTGCAGCACCAGCAGTTTTATGAACTTGACTCACTGACTGCAAATTGGGCCTTAAATTAAATATTTGCCTGGACTCAAAAGTTTCTCAGCAGATGAGTTTGGACACCAAAAAGACGCAGAGATGAACTTCAAGAAGCACTTGCCATCAGTCATTTATGTCAGGGAAAAATAACTAGTCATGCAATTAACCAAATGTTTTAATCTTCACACAGCATTTTCTCAGCCTTCTCAGTCTACAGAAGGAAAACCGAGGTGGTAGCTCAGCTGCTTGCACAAACACTGGTTGGGTTTCCTTCTCCTAAGCCTTGCAACTCCACATCTTGCCACCAGCTCCAGGGTTAGACGTGCTACTTTAACTAATGAAACATCTGTGTTTGCTTCCTTTATTACCCTCTTTTGTTTTTCCTTAAACTCTAAAGGGGGATAATTTTTAAAGGTGGATAACTTCTACAACAGACATGTGATCTGATGCTGAAACAGCTTCGTTATTCTGATGCCACTTACCAGGAGTTTCATCTTAGGGTAACGGCTGAACGCCAAAGTTTAATCCAGCTGTGACAGCTGAGGAGAACTCGCTCTCCTTTGAAGTGTAGCCCGTGGCAATGTTTTTACTACACAGTTTATCGTTCTTTCGAGTTGACGCTGTATCATCCCCACTCCCTTTCTAGGGGCTACGAACAGCGTGTGACAACATCACAGCGTGAAGGGAGACAGCGCAGAGGAGCCGCTCCAAGCGCTTCCAGCGCAGCTCTGCACAAGACCGCAGCTCCTGTCCCAAGGTTTAACGCGCTGCCAGCGCCCCGGCCCCGCAGCACGGCGCGGTTCTGGGGTTACCAGCGCCCGGGCACCGCCGAGGGCCGG
>NW_008581426.1:0-374 GCF_000691845.1 Merops nubicus
CAACAGACGGCCCCAAACAGGCACCGCGGCGTCACGTTCCTGGCTGCGATGTCTCTGCCCTGGCTTTGGAGGAGCCTTGGGAGCGTCCGTGCTCGCAGCTGGTTTTGCTCCCGAGGCGTTCCGTCCTGATCGCTGTGACAGAGCAGGAGGCTTTATTGGGCGGTGTCCTACGGTGCGACCGCAAGGCTCCTGCGACATCCCCAGAAAGACTTTCCTAGCAGGTAAGTTCTAAATGACACAGAAAACTTGAGGAGGGGCAGATGAAGGGGTCAGGTAAACAGATTCTGGTTTGGAACAGTGGAATCTACACAAAGCGAAACCGTGGAGGTTAACGGTGAGGGGGAGTGTCAGCTGGTCACCCGGTTATCCTCAGA
>NW_008581426.1:405-2433 GCF_000691845.1 Merops nubicus
ACACTTGTCTACAAACAAGAAGCAGGGAAACACTGATAGTGGTTCAGAGTGGCAGGCTGCTGCTTTTTCCTTCCTGTGAGAGGCTTCTTGAGAGAATGGCGAATTGGCCACGCAGAGCTGCTGGGCAGGGAAGCGGTGACCCTGCTCCGAGCAAGGGCTGGAGCAGAGCCGATGGATGCGCAGAGCAGCCTCCGAGGACCTAAGGAGGGCTTGCCTCGAGACAGGGCTTGCTCCTTTCGTTAAGCACAGGGGTCTGGTTTATTTGCACGCTTCTAAGAGCATTGTTTTCTCGGGAGGTGGCGTGTTCAGGGCCAGTGTCCAAAGCGTGGGGTCGGGTCGCTCAGCTCTCGGTGTGATGTGGGAAAATGTGCAGCCAGACTTGAGCACCTCTGTGACCTTACACAGGAGAAATGTCAGAGAGACCAAAGGAGCAAAGGTTCTGTTGGGATGAGACCCATGGCCAGGTGCAGCTGGTGCTGCTTTCTAGCCTTGCTCATGTCCTGGCTGGGGTGCTAACCCACTGCCACTACAGGGGTTGGGTATTCAGGAAGGTCTGGACTGTTGTGGTGAGTAGAAACGGCCCTGACGTGGAGAGCAAGTGGCCAGTTGCTTAGGTTGCTTCGATAACCCTCTTCATCCCTTTGAAAACCAGAGATGCATCCCTTGAGTAAATGTAGCCTGTGCTTTCCCCTGTTAAATGAAACCATGTCTGAAATGTGTTTTGACCTTGACCCTTGGGCTGCATTTAACCTCAAGGAGCACGAAAACGTCACTTTTTTTTCCACCTATACACTGGGCTTTGTGCTTCTCTGAAGGGAGCTGGACGGCGCCTGCTCCAGGCCGCGGGGGTTCAGCTGACCCTCCGCCTGAACCGCGCGGTGCAGGCACTGCCTCCCAGGCGCTCTCTGACCAGCCCGTCACACCTTAACCTGCAAGACAGGGGCTTTTAAGAGAGCCTTGTTCATCACCTCCAAAAAGTCAAATTAACATAATTTCTGGAAAAGAACAATGACGATAGAAACTGTTAGTCATTGTTGATTGAACAGGTAGGTTTCAGTGGCAGGATCTGCTGAATATTCATACCATATTGTTTTTGACATTTAAGAACTCAATTATCAGTTGACTAATCAGTCTTTTACAGTACGTTATTTTTGTGATGGAAAATGAAGCACTGGTAAGCCTCGAGGGGAACACTGTTCAGATAGATTTTTTGATTTATTTTTTTTTTCTTTAAGGTTTTTCTTTATTAAATGGATTAATTTAGCACTTCTACTAGCAAGTGCCTGAGAGCCCTTCAGCAAGGGGGGGTAGATTTTATTTGGGCTTTCCAGCATGACTCTTTGGAGCTTTGCAGCATCCTTCCCATGGAAGCCCAGAGGCTGGACCATTAGGCAGATGCTTGTGGGTGCTCAGGGATGTTTGGAAGGGCCAGGGGCCAGCCCCACCGCCTGTACAGGAGCTCCCCAGCCCTTCGGCTGGGTGCAGCACCCAGCACAATCAGGCTCCTGCATCCTCGGCAGCCTCTTGGCTGGACCACAGCACTAAGTGACAGTAATAATGATTAAAACTGGGGAAAAAGTGGCTAATGAGCTCCCGGCTGCTTTCTGCTCAGGGAAGAATCCCTGTCGTGGCATCAGGTCCATACTTGTCTCCGCTGGGATGTAGACAGACTGCAGTCCATACTCTGCAGCAGGGAAGGGGAGGAGGATGAGGCAGGGCTCTGGTGTAGTCATGAAAAAGGTTGAGGATCTCAGTAGTGACTGTTTCCAAATGTATTGCAAAGCAAGAAAGGGATGGGAACAAACCAAGTGTTAATAAGGACCCGCAATCCTTGTCCTTTCCCTTTCATTCTCTCTTTTTGGAGTATATTTTGGAAATCTAGTAATAATCTTGTGTAATTTAACTCTTCCATTGAACAGCTCAGGGACCAGCTTTTCCAGTTGATAGATTATTTTGACATATTTACTCATAGCTATGTCTGTCTCAGCGGCATCCATATAAAAACCTCAAACTTTAAATGAACGTGTA
>NW_008581426.1:2464-13164 GCF_000691845.1 Merops nubicus
TTTTTTTGCCTGCAGTCAAACAGTCTCTTGAACACACTCTCCACTCTCTGGTTTTTAGTTATAGTTTGGTCTAAAACTGTAACTGCAACAAAGCAGCAAGTGCTTTTTAAATTTTTTTAATTTTTTTTTTTTTTTTTTTCCCCTCCAGAGCAGAACTGGAAGCCTCATTACACAGCCTGTGTTGTCAGAGCCCTGTCCCTTCTGGAAAGGCAAAGCCAGTCTTGGTGTAGGGCTTGGCCAAGTCAAGTTGCCCTTGGCCATCCCCAGTGACGGTCGTGTCGATGGGGCACTCGCTTTGCTGCTCCTCTGCACTGGCTTTGGGATACAAAGGGTGGGGGTAGGAGCACTCGGACAATTCCCCGCAGGTTTATTTTAATCTGTGGGAGAAAGCAAGCACATTATTTCACCTTCTTGGAATGTGACAGTTATTAATAACCCTATTAAGAGCAATACTGTTTGGCTCTATTTAGGCAGGCGATGCCCGAGTGATTGCTGAGAAGCGGGAAGGCTCCCCCGACTTACAAAGTTAACAAGATGTTGTGTTGCTAAACATTGTTTTTTTCTGTTGGTATTCTTTTTTTTTAATGGGCTCTGCTCAGGGTGTCGCAGGTCAGATCAATAAGAACATAGGCCCCCTCCATCACCCCTGAGGACAGAGGGAAAGGAGAGCGGCTAAAGGATTTCTTACTGGTTTTTAAAATAAGCTTTTTCCATTATGCTGTTGCTTACCGTGCTCTTTTAGAAGTGTTTTGGGTTGGTTTTTTGTGTGTGTGTGAGGAAGCTTTAGCCCTCTGACAGGGAGCTGGGCTTACGGGGAGGTTCAGTGGGCGGCTGGGAGCGGGGGCGTTGGGCAGGCACCATGGTGCCCGCTGCTGCCCAGCTCTGCTCTGCTGGGGTGCTCGGGGCAGCAGGGCCGCCGTTTGCCGAATCGACGTTGCCGGTGGCGTTTATGGACTTGCTTGGTGGGGTTGTGCAGGGCTGCAGCCACACTGTGCAGCTCTTCGTCCCCGGGGCTTCGCTCACGGTGCTGCAGGTGCCTCCAGCTCGGCTGTTGGGTTGCTAAGGCTGCGGCAGACCTGCAGGTGAGCCGCTGCTCGTGGGCAGGCTCCTGAGCGAGGAGGGAGATGGAATGTCCGCGCTGAGCTGGGCAGAAGAGGCAGAAGCAGCCGGGAAGCCTGGGGCAGCTCCTCCACCGCTTCCATGGGGCTGTGTTTCTCTCTGCAGTTGCTCACGATGGTTTGTTACTGGGGCTCGCTGTGGAGCGATACAGGCGCAGGAGGGGCTAGTCCTGTCGGCCTTATGAGCCTGCCTGGCAGCACTTGGCACTTGCCATTTGCTTTAAAATAAAAGAGAAGAAAGAGCAGAGTGTTGTGTCCTGGGCTTTTCTGTTTGGGAAGAGAATGCCGCGACTTGTGATTCTTTTTAAAGCTGTTATTATATCTACATCCATGTATATGTGCAACCGCTCCTTTATCTCACTTGAGAATAATGATATCTCGTTTTACAGAACTTGAATAATTCATCAGCATAAACACTTTGTGCCCAGCATACAGCAGCCCTCTCTGTAAATCAGAAACACGCCCAGAAAAATTTTAACGAACAATGAGATTTCTCAGGTTGCTGGACAATTTTAGAAAGTCCTTTCTAAAGGCCTCAGGCTGTGGGATAGGCAGCAGCAGCCAGGGTGGGAGGACTGGAGGGGCAGAATGGGCCCCTCCACCCTCTGCGTGGGGTGAGCTGCCCCTGCTGGGCTCGCTGCTCTTTTATCCATAGTTAATTTGGGGGTTCTTGTGCAGCCGCTGGGTGACCTCCGCTGCCCCTCACCCAAGCAGCAGGTACAGGACAGATCATTGGGGAAAGGAGGCTCCAGCCAGACAGACACACTTGGTGCAGGACCACAGGATTGGTGTTTGATTTCTCCTCTTGAAGATTATGCTTCAAAACATACTTGTGTTTTATTTAAAATAAGCAGCACCTTGCTTAGGCCCAGCTACCTTTTCTCTTCCAGAGAAGAAAATGGGCACCTTTTCCTCTGCAAATACATTTATTGTGCAGTAAGGAATCAAAACACCACTTAATCTTCAGGATTAAAACCTCATGTTGTCAGGGGATTCTTATGCAGAACACTTATTTTCCTTGTGCTTATTTTCTTTTTCTTTTCTGATGGATACGGCTGTCTGTTTTTCTTGTCGCCAGCCAGACCCCTTCATTCTGATCCCAGGGCTGTTACTCCATCACGTCGCCACTCTGCAGAAAGAAGGTATTAAGCAAAATAGCATTCTCAGGAGCAGGAATTGCTGTTGTTAGCAAAACAATACCTGCAAAATAATTTCCTCCTGACCGAAGCCCCGTTTCTCCCAGCAGATGGGAGGGAGGGTTTATTAACTGGTGACTGTGCTGGCTGCTGCCTCTGACCCCAGAGTGATGCCTTCTTCAAGCTGATGGCTCTGCTGGTGGGGGAGGTAAGGGATCTCCATCCCGAGTGGCTCTCATACATGGGCAAGATGTTCTCATGTGGGACATTCCCTGCCCCCTCCTCCCCTCAGTATTGGCAGGTGAGAGGTAACTTTGCCATGGTCCAGAAGAGCTTGTCTGAAACGACTCACAAAGTAGTGGTCTGCATCCACTAGCAACCCTAGAGCTTCCTGTGTATCGAAATCAGGCAAGAAAAAAAGGAAAGGCAGTCGGTAGTGTGGGGGAAGACGCGTGGGTTTGTTGGGGGTGTTTTTCTGACTGCAAAAGGAGGGAGTGCTGTGCCTCGCAGTAAATAAGCCCAGGTTCCTGGGGTGGCAGAGCGCCAGGCCTGGAGATTCGCTGCTCACTTTTTCAACAACAATTAACATCTTGAGCTAATGAGGGGTTTCATAAGCAACCATGAATAATAGTGCTTAGGGACTCTTGGCAAAAAACAGTGTTTTGAAGCACAGAGCCACCGTGTCGTTAAAATCAAAGGGGAGGCTCCTTGCGCAGCGGTCTCCTCCCCGGCCCGTTTGCCGGGCAGACAGGCTGGCGTGGCCGCGGAGTGGAGCAGCAGCAACACCCGGGTGCCTACAGGGGCTGTGTGCAGTGGTTGGGGTGGTTTGGCTGCAGGCATCTCCGAGGAGTCCCGGGAGGAAGCAGTGATCCAGCTCTGCAGAGGCAGCCAGAGCTATCGGAATACGATGGCCGCATTGGGAGACACGGAGAGACCCTTCGACTCCATCGACGGGAAGGGGAGGGATATCAATTCTATCTCCCAGAATTAATGAACTGTGGTCTGAGACTCGCAGCCTGGTCAGAACCATTATAGATCTCACCTCGCTGCCGCTCCGGGAGGGTTTCCGTTGCCCCACGCGCTCTCTGCTCGCTGCTGGGCTCGTGGGAGGAACGTCCCATCCTCTGCCCTC
The DNA here is from genome assembly GCF_000691845.1 of Merops nubicus. NCBI lineage: Eukaryota > Metazoa > Chordata > Aves > Coraciiformes > Meropidae > Merops > Merops nubicus. Next base: position 5,851 of record NW_008581426.1, read on the forward strand.
CAGAGCTGGGCAGCTGCTTTTTGTGTGGTTTCAGTCAGGCGACAGACATTCCTAAAACGAGGGGCTGTTGGGACGCAGCGGATGGAGAGCCCAGGCTCTTGCTGAAGCGTTACCAGCTGTACCGTGGCCCTCACTCGCAGCATCTTCCTAAGTACGAAGCAGCACCAGCTCTCTGATTTTAATTTTATTCATAGAGCTGCTATTACTCCATCTGGATCACGCGGGATGAATACTAATGGCCCTCTGGATTGTTTTAAGTGCAGATCAGAACCAGATACTTGCTTTCATTTTGTCAGGAGCTGTTGCCTTCGCACAGAGATTTGTGGAGTTTTCCTTCTAATGGATCCCACTCGGCTCTGGCACCAGACCCTGGAGGGGGGGAGGTGTTAGGGGAGAGCAAACCTGCAAATGCCAGGGAAAGGGAGATGTGGGAAAACCTCTCTAGACTGGTAATGATGAACTGCGACGTGTAGTTACACAGGAAGAAAGGCTCTGTTCTTGGAGGAGGGTGGCTGAGGCTGCACTGCGTGCCTGGGATCAGCAGCCCCTGCTGGGACCATCACTCTAGCCCCCGTGAAGTGATGCAATGCGGTCTTTTTCACATGCCACCCATCCAAACCACAAGCTCTGTGGTTTGGGGACCTCCACTTGTGCTTCTTAGCTCGGGGGGGGGCCCTTGGACCAATGGCTTTTGGTTCCCCTGTGACAGGAATAGTGACTAGCAATGATAAATCACTGTTCATGAACACTTGTCCTATTGCTCTCCTCTGTTTCCTCTGAAGGTGGATCTGTGCCTCCCCCCCGACTGCTCTGGCCACTCCAGCTGAGGATGCCCCGGGGAACACACTGGCCTTCGTGCGAGGTCCCTGTCTGCTCCTGAGGTGCAGGAGCTGCTCTGCCCCTTCGGGAACCGTGCTGCGCGAGAGGCTGCCCCCGGCGCTGCTCCGGGCGCCCTCCAGCCGTCATGCCGCACCCGAGCTGGGAATTACTCCATTTAGCAAAGAGGATTAATGTTTCATAACAAAAGGTAATTTATTCAATTGTATGCAAAAAAGGTAGCAGTAATGGCACACACAAAGCTGGCTTTGTTTTTGGCTATTGTATTATAAGTTTAAATCCTGTGAAAACATTGGTACCTCGGTTGCGCACCTTGGGGGAGAACTTGACCCATCCCAGCCTGAATTGGATTGCCTTAATTAAATGCACTTGACTTTGACAGGCGAAGAACTTGGCAGGCTTTCAGGCGGGCGCAGAGCCTCCTCCTGAGCAGACAGCAAAGTGCTGATCTCCCCAGAGAGCACCACGATCTCCCTCCCCACACCTAGGGAGATCCTTTGGGTGAGCCGTTGAGACCACCGCCCTTGGGCAGCCCCGTTAGCCAGAACCGGGTTGGTGTGTGTGCTCCAGCACCCGCCTTGATCTGCCCAGGCACCCGTGTGCATGCAAGGCTTGATCTCGAGGCTCCCAGGGAGGGGCCCTGCATTTGCCGTGCCTGGTCTGACCCCCTGAAGTTGGGGTTCTGGCACCACCACCATCAGTTCCCAGCAGCCTTTGATGCTTGGTGGTGTTTCTTGCATGTTGAAGCCCTGCTCTTTCTGCTGAGCTCTCTGCCAGCAGCCGCTCGTCCCTCTCGCTGAAGGGTTCTGTCGGGAACACGGCTCTCTGCCTTCACATGGCCTCTGCAGCTCGCTGTGAGCCTGGAGGAAGGAAGGGCTCTCTGCTGGGACCCAGCTTTTATCACTGCCATGCTGGCCGTGACATCAAAGAGAACAGCAGATAAATTGTGGCTGGAGACAATTAAGGGTAGCGTGCCCCTGGGATTCATACCAGTTCCAGGACGATGCCACACAGTCATTAATGATTTAGAAAAGCAATAAGCTGTGAAGAAAGAAAATTTGCAGATGACACACGGCTGTTTAGGATAGGCAAGTTTAAAGAAGACAGAGAAATTTTAAGGACAGCCACCAGAGCCTGGTGAACATGAGCCTGGCTTGGAGATGACATTTGGTTTGCCCAATGCAAAGTGATGAATAAAGACTGCAATTATCTGAGCTATTTTCACATGTTTCTGTGTTCTACATTAACCCTATCAGCTTGGGAAACTTACATAAATCTTTGTTAGAGGAAACCCCTGCCCCAATAATCGAAAAGTACTCTAAAGTGTATGGTAGGGAAAAACCCAGTCTCAGAAGTATGATGTATAAATGCAATGTCTTAGTGTCAGCCAGAAATGTGCATTCAGTTCTCACTGAGAGACCTCAAAAAAGGTGCTGGAGAAATAAGAAATGATAGTAATACTTTAGTGAATAAGAAGTAATTGCTCTGTGAAATTCCCTGTAGTAATTGGAATCACGGAGTCATTTTGGTTGGAAGCAGACCTTTGAGATCATCAAGTCCAACCATTATCCCACTACTGCCAGGTCACCGCTAAACCATGTCCCATAGCAAGTTATTACTAATTTCAAAGTACTTGGCAGAATTCATAGGAAACCAGATGAGAAGATAGCTCCTTAGGCTCACAGCTCAGTCTGCTGCACTCACCAGCACCTTAGTAACTAAGGCTTTGGTGTTTGGTTTTGTTTTTTTTCCAGTTGGTGCTGAGAGTTTCTGCTTAAGATAAATTGCATAAAGGATCCGAAGCTTTTGTCCACCAGGCTCCAATGCTAACATCATGCTCACGGGATTCCAGAAGTTTCCCTGATTTCCTAAATTGCCATTTCGAGACTCTGTGCGCTGTGCTGCTCGTGTTGCTGGCAGCGGAGGGTGTTGAAAGCCAGGATGCTGGGATGAGTGGGTGGTTTGTGGTTGCCACTGCAGGCTGGAGGGCAGCTGTGATCCTGGGGGGCGTTGCTCATGTTTTGCCTAGCTGCAGACTTTGCAACCTGGAATCTCAATTCAAGTGGGGAGAAATGGGAAGAGAAAGATAGAAAGGAGGCTGGCAAACTAGGGAATGTCAACAGGTGAACCAAGTCTGAGTCTGCCCGCCTCCAGCTCCAATTCTCTTTGTGATCCCAACCTGTGACATTGCCTCGTCCTCCCTCCCCAAACCGCTGTGCCCCCAATTAAACTTCCAGCACAGTGTCTCAGCAGTGTGCCACGGGGATGAGTTACCAGCCGGCAAGATTCATGGCACTGCCGCTCCCCCAATAACTAATAATTCCAGAGCAACATTCAGCATTGCAATTTATTCCGGTTGTAAAACACAGGAAAGGTAAATCACAGGGAGTATAATAATTTCCTTTCTTTCTTATAAATCAAGCTACATCTTAGAACTTGTCCTCTGCCTTCCCAGATGGACGGTTGCATCTTGGGGAACGGGTGGGAAAGGAAAGGGGTGAACTTTTGCATGTGCCTACATGCGGACCTGGTGGTAGCTAGAGGCAGAGAAGTTTGCTCAGGGCTGGCTGAATTTGGAATGTGCTTCCCCAGCCTGTTGGCTGGGTGCTTTGCTCCAGGGGAGCAGGGAGCTGGCACTCGAGCCGAGGGTGATGCTTCAGAGAGAGCCTCGTGCTGAGCGGTTTCACCACCGAGCACAGCACAGATGTGCTCCAAGCACGGGGCTGGAGGCAGAAGCAGCATCCACTGAAATTACAGCTCTGAAAGCGATTCCCTTTCTGGTGCGGGCAAGTCTCCCTGTCCCTCTCACCAGCTGTGCCGCCAAGGTAATTGTTGGGTCGTTGCTCCTGGGACAGGACAGGATTAGCGTGTTGAAAAGCACTCTGTTGGATCAGCTCCCCTTCCCTTCCCTTCCCCTCGAGCTGGTGACAGAGCTCGCCTCACCGTGCGCAGAGCCCGTCGCGCTGCCAGAGGGCTTTGGGGAAGCGTGCCCTCGTGGCTAGCACGGTGCTGGGCTGGCGTTCGGAGCGCTCTGGCAGCCTGCAGCTTTGCCGCTGGTACCCGTGTCTTCTTCCTTGGCTCACGTTCCTCTCTTTGGTGGGGAAAAATGTCTTTCTCCTAGTCAGGGCCCTTTCATGTGCTTGTCTATGCTGGTGATGGCGATTTAAAGAAAGTAAAATGCCAGTTGCTCCTTTCAAGTTTCCAGCTGATGTCTCAAAACAGCTACTTGAATTCCCAAGGCTGTGGGATTCAGCAGCAAAAGCATCCACACCTCTTGTTAAATGGTTGTGGAGTTAGTATAGAAAAGACCTTGAGAGGGATTTTTCAAAGGGCGAGTCAGGCAGCAATTGGGAAAGCCATTGTGCTTGCCCCTTGCTTGTTGGTGGTGGCCAAGCTCTGGCCCCTCACCAAGGTGCTGGCAGAGCCAGGTAGCAGCACTTGCTTTTTAGTGGCAGTGCTGAGTCAGCTCCTCCCGGTGGAACTCTCCCTGGGCAGGAGCTGGTCCCAAACCCGTGGGTGGGAGGAGTTCTGGGCAGGGTCTGCCCGTCTGAGCAGGACTACTCACAGGCCCAGCAGCTCAGCCCTTCTGATGAAATCCGCAGGCGGGAGATGGTAATGAATGGTAATTCTCCAAGCCCAGCATTGCTCTATTTTTTCCCCTTAACAACTGAACTGATTAGAGTGAAACTTTGACTTGATTAGTGATTATTGTCTCGGTACAGCAGTTGCTTGCAGCCCTTTCATTTTCTGGTTTTGTTTTTAAAAAAACATTGGCAGGCATTTCATCCCCTGATTTAATGCTTGGGCTCTCTGCTCTATATTCATTTCTCTCCGTTCTCCCCTACCCTTGCTTAAAAGAGACAAGTTATTGTTTTATTTTTGTTTACATGTACGAAGCGGGGACCTGTGAGGTGGCTGTTCCCCTCGGTTCATGTCACTGGAGGGGAAATGGGTGTGCTCCGTCACGCAGGGCACGGGGACAAAGCTCCAGCCAGCTCTAATTACAGAATCACATGCAAGAGCAGCTCCACATTTTCTTTCTCTTGGGTTCCAGCTCAGTGAACTCCTTTACTCCTCGAAGTCTGATGCATCGGAGGCTTATTCAGCATTATTTCTGTTAATTATTGGCATTAGAGCAATTTCTGGAAATCCTGGATGAACTCAGAGCTGTTACTATTTCACGATTTATTGCCTTCTTTCATTCTCGCAGGGCTCCTGCTCAGGTCAGGCCGGGTCAGGTGGCCGTTGCGTTGTGAGCACAAAGCACAAGGTCCGATCCACAGCGTCCCCAGGCTGGGATGAGGCAGGGGCCAGCCCAGAGGGCAAGAGCGAGCAGGGAGGTGAGGGCAGACCCAAATGTTCCACACCTGCACCGACCCGTGTGTGAGCCGGACGTGCCAGTGATTGTTGGAGCCACCCGTCAGCTCCCCAGCCAAGGGCCGGGACTCTGCAGGGCTCCCGGTGTGCCCCCTTTCCTGGGGAGCCCCTTGGCAGGGTAGCTGGGGTCTAGGGCTGCTGCTCCTCTCCACTGCTAACGGAGCCCTCGGTCCCTGGCGCGATCCCAGCTCTGACACTAAATCACCCTCCTGTCTTTCCTCCACCTTGCAAACACCGGGCAAAATATTTATAGCAGGGACCCGCTACGTCCCAGCTCCTTCTGGGAATGCAGCTCACGCGCCGCATAACAATGACTTATTAAATAATAACTGACATTTACCTAGCTGCTTCTTGTCCTCGGAGCCCCCAAGACCTGGCAAACTTTAATTAATAGTTGTTTTAATAGTTAAATAACCTTTATAACTGCATTTCATTTATTCTGGGCCCGTCAGAAATAAAGTCATAATGATCTGAGTCAAGTGATAAAACACAACATCTGGTTTAATGTTTGCAGGTTATTTAATGAACTGAGGAACTTGGCAGAAGAACGATGTATTTATTTCCTTTTCCTTCTTGTAGGAACGAAGGGTTTGTAGTGACATACTGCTTGGGTGCTCATTTCCCCTCCCGCTTTCAGCGCTCTCGATGCTTTCCAGCTGCGGGCTCAGCCTCGGGCACCCTGTGCGCTTGCCCCCCAGGGCAGTCGGATGCGGGGAGCCCCGCTGCAGCGGACACATGCCTGGACACGGGGCTTGATTTATCCCTGGGTACAACCTTTGCCATCTGTTTTGATATCGCTCTCAGCACAAGATGAGTAGCTGCCATCCAGTGCACACTTCACGGGCCGCAGAGCTCCTGCGGCTGCAGGATTGATGAGCAGGCAGCCATGGCCTCAGCGCGCCCTCGGTGCGAGTGGGCTCCGGGACCAGCGGGGCCACCTCCAGATGGGTCAGTCCCTTTGGGAGGTGGCCGAGCAGCCCCTCGCACCCACCCGAGCTGCGATGTGGCTCCCACCCCTTTCCCTGTGTCCCCGAGTTCCCGGCTCGCCTCGGCTCCCCGTTACCTCCTCTCCCTTGAACTCCTCGTCTTTCTGGGTGGCCTATTAAGAGCATCCTGACTAACATTGCTTAACGTGGCTCCCACTCCATGGTTCCCAGTGCACCGTCTGCACAGTAAAATTAGCTTCCTCGGGCATAATTTGGGTACTCATGCTCCCCCCGCAATGTTACCTATTAATTGCACAGAGAAAATATTCCAGAAGCTTATTTATGCCCTTGAGCTATATTCGTGTTTATTTCCATAACTCTTTGATACAATATTTGTCTTTGCCTGAGACGGTTTGCCAAAAGGAAAGGGAGAAGGAGGAGAAGCATATGAGGAATTTGGATTGCCTCACATCTGCCTTTCTTTGAGCAGCCCATATGGGAAAACATATTCCTCTGCACAGAATTTGTTAAAGGTTTCGTAAAGCGCATTGCATACACATTTAACACAGAACCTGGCAATATTTATGTTTAAAATGGGTCCAAACAGATCCATTTGGAGAGCGTTTGGAAGACGTAGGGTGGCAGCGCACATTGCGAACGTAATAGTCTCATTAGCTCAGCTTGTGGGATCTGCTCGCGCCGCGGGTTTGATGGCAGGAGAGGCAGCTCTCCAGCTTGTTAAGTATAAAAATCAGAATGAATGCAATGTTATGAGCATAGTTCATCCGTGAAGCTCCAAAGAGGCAATGCTGTCCGTGGTCCCCTTTAAGATAGAGTAGCTGAGGAAATAAGAATCGACGTGAGTGGATACTTCATCTGTTTCCTCCGTGTCGGTGTAAATCACAGGAGGCAGCCTGCAAACCCCTCGTTCCTGTTGGAGCGTGCTTGCTCACGTGGATAGTCCCATTGACTTCCTTGCAGTAAGTCATGGAAGTCCTGATTCATGGGCTGACCCGAACAGACCAATCCCATGGGGTGAAAATGGGAGCCAAGTCCCTCTGCATCACCCAGAACGGCTGCTGCAAGCCCCAGGCAGCTCCGCCAGAGCTGGCAGGGACATGGAGCTGGTGGAAAGGAGAGCGGAGGCTGATCTCACCGCTTGGCCAGGGAAAGA
>NW_008581426.1:13195-13556 GCF_000691845.1 Merops nubicus
GGGAGAGAGTAGAGTCGGGGACCTTTGTGCAGTGATTCCATGGGGCTGTTGGTCCAGCTATAGTTTATTTTATAGGACCGTGATTTGAAGCCATGTCATTCTCTCTCCCACAGCCCATACCTCTCGTTATGTGTGCAGCCCCGGCACCGAAGCAAGGCTGGATGGATGCTGAGCTCCTGCAGGTAGCAGGTAAGAGAGGAGGCTGATGAGCGCTAATCACATCCCATCAGCTGGTTTCAGACTTCACTGGGTTTTGTTTGGTCTGGTTTATCTGAATCTTTATTAGATCAGACTGAATTGGCAAGAGGGTGTGTGACGCAACAGGCTACGTGAGCTCCATCGGAAGAAGCGGGCGGGGCCG
>NW_008581426.1:13599-15308 GCF_000691845.1 Merops nubicus
TCCAGATAATTCTATTTCATCTTGGCAATCTTCTTCTGTGTACTTAAGTAAACAAAGATCAAGCTGCTCACAACCTTAATTAGTCTATACATAAATAACAGATTACTGGATTAGCTGGGAGTGTACATGGGAGAGTAACAATAACAACAACATCTCGCTACCGCTGTTTTCCTTGCAGTGTAGTCCTGCAGATCATCCTTCTCCCCTGTCCCCTCCCACCCCGTGTGCCTCGTCTGCTCTCTCGCCGGAGCGAGGGGACAATCTGAGCGTTGCAGAGCAAAGGGAGGATGGGGTGCAGGGAGGTGTGATGGTGGCCAGTCCCGCAGCCCTGCTGGGAGGAGAGCCCGGGCAAGAGCACCGTGCAGTTCCCTCTGGACCTGCCACGTGTCCCGCTCTGCTCGCCCTCGCCGGCTTGAGGTGCAGCCATGGCGATGGCTATGGTGAGCCCTGAGAAAGGCAGGATGCTTTCCTTTTTTGGGGCTTCCAGCAGACCCCACGAGGGCTCATCCTGCAGCCTCCTGGAAAGCCCAGCAGCTCTCCAGCAGATGCAGCTTCATCGAGCTGCAGGTCTCAATGTGCCGAGCTGGCAGGGTTGTGGAGGCATTGACTCCTTTGGGCAAGAGTTGGCTACTGGATAGGACAAAGGGAGGCAGCCCAGGCTGCCCCACAGCATCGACAGTGGACAGAAATGATCGTGTCTCCAGGCATGTTCCTCACCATCACCTTCTGTCGTGAAATGATGGAGCGTTTCAGCCCCGCTGAAAATAACTCCCTGGTTGCGGTAGTTCATCCTGCATCAGCAGCCCGTGCGGTCTCTATCTATCAACGCGTGTCCTGTCCTAATGATGTGATAGCTGTGAAAAGTTGAGCTATTTACACAAGGTCACTTTATTAGTAGGGAAATCGCTCTTATGATAAATGAGTGCTCCGCAGCCTGTCACGGGCACTCTCTCATCGCGCTTGGCTCGGCAGCCTTAGCCAAAAAAACACACCTTTGCTCAGAAAAATAGTGTGTTTATCTGCATCCTCTTTTCTTTGGCACGGCACCGGATGGCAGGGAGCACTCTGGCTCTGAACCGAGCAGAGGTGTCTGCTTCTCAGGCTTGCCTCCTTCCCCACTTGGGGCAGCACAGGGTAACTGGGAGACGTGACCAAAAGGCATAAAATATTACAGGAAGGTATTTTTTTGGGCCAGTGTGCTGACACAGCACCATCTTTGTTTCTTAACCCGGAGTGATGTATGAATTATCTCAACCTGAAGCCTGAAATATACATTATAGGCCATATCTTTCTGTGGTTTATTTGGGCTGTAAAGCGATACCTTATTATTTCTTCCTCCTGGGCATCTTTTAATGAATCTAGATTTGAAAGTGAAATATTTATTATGTTTCGGGAGCTTAACCATGGCAGGAGAGGAGGAGGGATATGCAAATTTGCAAGAAAGCATTTTAAAAAAGGTCTCTTCTTTATTAAGAAAGAAATGTGCAAGTGTGCATCTGTCGAGGCACCAAATGGCTGTCCCTAAAAGGGGATTTAATGGGGCTGCAGGGAGTGGCACTCTCCCTGGGAGACTGCCCCGATCTCCTTCCTCTCATGCTCTGCTTGCACACGCTCTCCACCCCGGGGTGGTTTTGTTGTGACACACATGGCAGGGAAGGCAGGAGCCCAGCTCGCTGGCAGGCTGGATGCAGAAGGCAGGACCGGCTGCC
>NW_008581426.1:15339-17107 GCF_000691845.1 Merops nubicus
CTGCATCCCAGAGATGAACCAGTGTCTCCTCCTGCTTCCCTGCGGCCCAAGGCACCGTGCAGAAACACTGGGAACGGGGAGCTGGAGATGTGTCCCGCTGTTTTTAGCCTGGTCAGTGAGTGGGCTTGGAAAAATGCTGAGGAGAATGTTCTTCCTGCAAATAAAGCGGTTGTTTGTAGACAAGTGGATAACTCCAAGTTTACCAACATAGTTAAACCAATCAGGAGTTGCCAGCAGCTCCCCCAGAGGTAAACACTGAGTTTCAAACCCCCACTGGGGAGGGAGAGAGGTCCACAGCTGCACTTGCACCAAGATGAGCCCTAGCTGCATTAGAATGAATGCCATTGGTTTAAAAATAGCAATGTTCTGCCATCTTCCAGCAGCAAAATGAAGCAAGCTATTAAAGGATTATGATTCTGCGACTTCAGACCTATTGTAGTCTTAACATTTCATGGTGCATTGACAGTGGGTACATAATATGCTGAACAGCACTGCTGGCTTCAGCTGTTGCAAACAGTATGGTGCAGAAATAATTGAACTAAAAAGAAATTACAGCTCTTTTGGGAGGTGGCAACACTGCTTTGTAAACGTGAGCTTCCAGGTGCCGAGTCAAATGCACTTAAAATTAATAAAAAATTCCTGGTGTTGCTGCTGGAAAAATTTCTGGTGCATTCTGCTTTTGCTGGCACTGCTACACCTAGGGAGGGAGATCCAGTTGTCAGGGGCGTTACACAGAGGCAAAGAGGATGGAAGACAAGGCCTCGTCTGTATGGGGAATTGTTTTCTGTTCAGGCAAGCTGGTGTGAGGCGCTGTTTGTGCTTTCAAGTCTTAGATGTATCATCCAGTTTCCACAGCTTAACAAGTCGCTATTTGTCAGCTGGGCTGTAAGTAACAGTGGGCGTGCTCGTAAGCCAGCACAGCGAAGGCACAAAACAGCAGATCACACCTTTCATCTGGCCTTATTTCAGTGCTTTTTGCTTAAGCTGGTCCCTCGTCATGAAAGGCAACCCAAACGAGGCTCGTGTCCAGCCAAGCAGCCGTCTGTACAGAGCCTTCCTGCTCCTGCGCTGGGCAGTCCTGTCCTTTCCAGTCCTGTCCCCGCACGAGCTGACCTGGTCCTCTCCACCTTTCGTCTCGTGGTGCAGCCCAGGGCAGCCCCTGGCATCATGCGGCTTCGCCGCCTGCCTGTGGAGCAGCTGGTGCTGCCCAGCCTGGGAGGCGTGTGCCGGGTCAGAGGGACCTCAGGGCCAAGCCAGCCTGGCACTCGCTGCATTCCTCCAGCTCTTTGATCGTTTCATGTTAAGCAACAAAAAAAGAAGGAAGAAGAAGTGTTGCAGCAGTATTGAAACATTTCAGCGCTGCTGGATTACAGCGTGGCAATATTTCATTCCGAAATAGATTTTTCACTTGAAATTTGTTAAATGTTGGATGTCAGCCGGGAAACACACAATGTTTTGATCACTGGCAAGCGCCTGTTGGAAGGGGAACTTTTTTCATAGGGAACTTTGAAACGTTTGATTTCCAGCTCGGAACAAAGATGCATTTCAGCGTGGGGGCATCACCTGGCTACACTAAAACTATCTGTGCTGAAGGCAGGAGGCCTTTCTACCCCCTCACACCCTGTGGGCCATGAAATCCCATTGAATTTCTCCGGTCCCTAAACACTCTTATGAGACGGGGCTAGTTATGAGGAAGCAGCAAAGGATCAGATATTCTCTATGTACAAATGGCAAAACAAGCGTGGAGTCTTACGAGATAATTCCACCA
>NW_008581426.1:17138-20871 GCF_000691845.1 Merops nubicus
GGAATAGTCCCACGTGCTCAGGATAGGCATTAGTTTTTTCTGAAAAAAGGTCAATAGGATCATCTGCTGCCACGGGGCCCCCGACTCCTTTCTGCACCATGTATGTGACCCCTCTTTATAGCTGGAGCATTGTCTCGGCACTGGCGCAGAACACGCAGTGGTTCCTAATGGTTACCTGAGTGGGGATGCTTCTCTTGTCTCTCTGGGTGTCTCGGTATTGTCTGGCAGTGGAAAAGACTCTCTGCTGCCAGCAGAAGAGGGGCTGCCCCCGGCTCTGCCAGCCGCAGCAGCGCCACTCCCAGAACATGATCTGTTAGTTACCGACAGGTAGAGAACCTCGGCTCCGTGACTCTGCTGCTTGACGTGATGGGGGCTCTGAGGAGACAGGGACGCTGAAGACAATGCTTTTTTTATTTGCTGGGCGACGATGCAGGGAAAGCACACAAGGTCTCCAGGTAATGTGCAAGTCTGGATGTTCTCATGGTCAACCACGGTCCTTAACCTTTCTCTTTTCTGCAGCGAGCGCCCTTGGCGCCGTTTGCGGTTTGGTTTCAAGGCTTTCTCTGAACGCAAATGGGGGTAGATTGTCACACAGGCACATAACTCCTCCTGAATTCCGCTCTCTCCTGGCATTGTACAAACAAAGGCAGGTTAGAAAATGGTGCCATCCTGGTATCTGGGGACGTTAAAGTTTTTGTTGGAAAAATCTGCTTGCTCCACTGAAGCAAAGAGTGAAATTGTTCTGCTTTATGCCAGATGACAGTCTGGCTTAAAATGCATCTGAGAGTTGGGTCACATGCACGTTCTCTTCTGGACGTTTGGGTGTTGAGATGGGTTTTCTCACCCCAAAGAATCCCTGCTGTGCTCCACCCGCTGCAGCAGAACCTTTGCCAGAAGCAGCAGTGGCTGGCTGAGGGGTGGCTGGGAGTGCAGCTCTCCGTCGCGCCGCTCACCTGCACGGACCCGCTGGCACCGCTGCACACGCTGCAGCATGCGATGAGCGTTAAAAAGGCAGAGGGCAGGAGGCTGGGGGCACGCTGAGGTCCTGCCGCAGGCCTGCAGCCAAAGGTGATCACCCCCTCTCTTCTTCCCCGGCGCTGCTCCGGAGGCGCTCACCGCGCCGTATTTATCTCCATGTCATTTTCTTCGAGATGTGAGCTGGAACGAATCCGGAGCAGCTGCTCCATCTCTAAGTGTCCTTCAGGGATCCCTTCAGCAGACACTTTGCAGGATATAATGATGACATCCTAACGAGCGCTAATGCACGTGTTGTCATCTTTCTGTATTTACACTTCCCACAGGAGGCATTGTTCAGAGAAGGAAAAGTGAGAGGCAGAAACTTTCATGCAGAAACTTTGGCATCTCTGCTGGGCTGGGCCAGGGAATCCACCTGATTAAGGAAAGCCAGGGAGACCCCTGGCTGAGGGGGCAGAGGCTGGCAGCGCACGGAGAGCTGGCCGGGCAAAGGCCCCCAGTCACTGCGGTCAGATTGCACCAGGCTGGAAGGGAAAAGGAGGGGAAACAGATCATTTTGGTGTACAGAGTGACATCAGAGTCCACATTGCTCCAGATAGCACAAACTTCAGTCTAACAGCTGCAGACCAGGAGCATTATATGTTGTGGCATAGGCTTGTCTTCTCTCCACTCTGCCCTGGAAGACGATGTGTGGAACATTCCCGGCCTTTGCGGTGCACACTCGTTAGCCACATCATTAAACAGACCCTGGAATAGCTTCAGCGAGCAGCATCTCCCCATATCCATCACTGGAGAGAGCATGCACGAGTCACAAATGCAATCAAACCCTCTTTGTCCGCGAGGAAGGGCTGCGAGCAGCTCATTCACCAGCCGGACTGTTCCCTACCTACGAATGGGTGCGTGTGTCTCTCTGTATGAATAAAGCAAGCCTACCAAACAACACGAGTGAAATGATATACGTACACTTGGTATTTCATAGTATGAGCAGTTGCAATGGATAAGGCTGCCACTTTGTCCCCTGCTTAGTGATCGTATCAGGGGGAAGATTGTATCAAATAAATAATATATCAAAAGATTTCTCCCTTCCTCTCCGCCGTCCCTGCTGCATTACCCAAACCAGGAGTGAGCATCCAGCCCCGCTGGTAAATGGTAATAAATGGCTCTGCTTGTTGGGGCAAATTTTGCTGGCAAATTTCTGAACCAGATTAAAAAGTAAATTAGATGTCTTCTGGAGAGTTCTTTTGAAGGGTTTTGTCTGCTGATGTTCTCGTGCAAGATTGCAGCTTCACCAAGGGGGGATGAGAACAAAAGGGGAGGATAAAGAATCGAGGTTGCAATTATCCAACTGAACAAGGTTCTCTGGTGGAAGGCACCTAATCAGGAAAGTCTCACATTTCCTTAAAATACAAGGTGCAATACAAAATTTATTTATAATCTGCCTCACCTGCTCTGATAAAACTGGTTCTAAAGGCAAGCAATTGCTGGAGACAAGCTGTAAAATGGAACAAATGGAATCAAATCGGGTATTAATAACACACAATGAAATAACAACAAAAGTGGGTCTTTTAGCTGAGCATGATCTTGGTTTTTCAGGAAACACAGATGGAACAGCATGAGATGGAGAAGCCTTTCCCGTAGGAGAGGTGAGCGGGACGAGGGGGATGGGGATGAGGAAGCTGCATTGAGACCCGAGCATCCCGAGGAGGGCAGCAGGGCCCCAGATGCCCACAGCTGAGTACCAGGGCAGGTGAGGCTACTGATGTCCTGGCGAGGGGGAGGGACCCAGCTCACTAGAGCTCAGCAGAGCTTGCCGGAGCTGGGTGCAATGTGGTGCTCCTCCTGAGCCTTCGCCTGGGACCCTCGGTGAGTCTTTATTTCTCCATTTATGCAGCAGAAATGTCATTGTTTTGGTTATTTGCTGTCTGCCTTTAGTCCGTGTGCACGTGGCCCCTTACACTGTCTGTTGTTGACTTGCTTGGGAGCTCCAGGAGGGACTGTACTAGAAATAACATAGAGGTGATGCTGGATGTGGAGCTGAGGTGGCTTTTGCCCATGTCCAGGAGCTCTTACTCCTGCTAGACATGTAGGTGAATCATACAGCACTGTGACAGTGGTTGTGTGGATGTTGTTCCAGTGTTTTGTGGCTCTGGGGTTCATAACGTGCTCTGGCCCACTGGAGGCAAGGCCAGTGTGAGAAGCTCACTGGGACTGTAGCTCAGAAAGGGGATTTCCCTTGGGTGTTTACAAAGCCCTTTGCACTACATGGATTGTTATTGCACTTAGCTGGTAGGGCAAACAGATTAACCACTGTGTTTGGTAAACTGCAGTGTTACAATTCGGGAGAGAGCAGCTGGTTCAGCATTGCTTGTAAGCATGGCCTGGGCAGGTGGGGACAGCAGCTGTGTTTGGACAGGTGTGTTTGGGTGGGCTGCAAACTCTGGGGTACACACAGCCCTCTGTTTGTAAGCAAGGGCTCCGGGAAAGTGCTTGCTGACCTCTCGTGTAACCAAGTGGCTCGGAGGCATCGAAAACCTGAAATGAATAAAGAAACTGCATCCTCCTTCTCCGTACACCCTGCAGCTCTGGCAGGGGGCGGGCAGCAGCTGTGGCCCTGGCTGGGCACCGCACCAGGGCAGCCCCGGGATGTCTGCCTGCGGCTCACCCTCTGCGCTGGCCCCAGCCTCGCCCGGGGTGCTTCTGCCAGCAGCCTGAAGTGGGGCACAGAGCTGGGCTCCGTGTGTGGCGGCTGTTTCCAGCA
>NW_008581427.1:0-2684 GCF_000691845.1 Merops nubicus
CGAGCGCGGAGACGTCAACGCACCGCTCGCCCACCGGCGCTGGGCTCGGCCTGGGCCGGTGTCACGGCTCTCCGCGGGACCGCCTCAGGAGAGGGAAGAGAAAAAGAGTAAGCCTTAAAAAAAACACGTATTTTGAGCACTCGTTCGGCAGATTTTGTCAGAAACTTTTCGAGTAGCCAACGCTCTTTGTTTAACCTCTTTTCCCCGTCGACCAAATGAAATGTCGGTGCCAGGATGAGGGGAAACGTTTTTTTTTTCAGTTATAGCGTACAGAGGGTTAAGTTGCTAAGGTAGAAGCAAGGCAGGTTTTATGTTCTCTGTGTCAGGGCTGACAGAAAGGTGGTGTCTCCACTGCGGTTGAAGAGTGCTGCCTTACTGCTCTGGAGTGTGGTCACACATCTTGCTTTATCTTGCATCAGTTGAGAAACAGATTCGGGGCTTTTTTTACCTAAAAAACCCTTCGTTGTTTCCTAAATAAATTAGTTTAGTTGCAGTGCTGCTCTACTGACAGCATTAATTTGAAGAAAAAGAGAGAAACGTGAGCTTATTAGTGGGAATTATGTAGGCACAGCTGAATATGCTGGAAAATATGGGTCATCCCCTGACAGCTTCATGCTTGAAGGATAAGAAATGACCTATATTAAAAATCCTTACACAGATTGTTTCATTTGAGTGTTTTTCAGCTGGATCTATACAAGATGTGGGATGACTATTTGAAACCCAGATGAATGTTTCACTACAATGCTTCCTCACACAAGGCTCCAGCTAATAAACACTGTAATATTGACTTATATAAATTTTGAAAAACCAGGTAGCTAGAACCATTCAAATTTCTCCCCTGATCTCTTACTTGTCCATTCTGCACTTCTTGCAGAGCTGTGCGACTGCGTTGGAGGGGAGAACTCTGCCAGTTCCATGGAGGAGAGGATTGAAGGTAGTAAAATGTGGATTTGTGGAGAGAAGGGGGAAGGTTTGGAACCAATTCTGGTGGGAAGATTGTTGGGGTGTGTGTCAGGTGTCAGTCAGGAGCACTGCAGGAATAGAAGGCACGTGGTTTTTCAGGTAGGTGGCATGAGTAGCCCTGGCCTTGGTTGCTTATTTCTTGCTCTGGCATCATTTCTCTGCACAATGCCAAAAAAAGAGAGAGCTACAAGGATCCTCCCAATGGAAAAGAAAATCCCTTTGGGGGTTATGGCTTCAACCAGAGTGGGAGCCTTTGACAAGTCCACGAGGACCTGCTCCTGGTTTTAAACCTCTCGGGAGATGCAGAGGCTTGTAAAGGGAAATTTGTGTTTCAGGTGATTTGAAGACATTTTGGGCACAGCTGGGAGGTGGAAGAGTGGATGTCATATTTGAGCAGGTGCAAAATGTGCTGCTGTTGCTGAAGCAAAAGATCAAGGATGGAACTGCCACAAACCAAGGTTTGAAACCCTTGTAGCAGTTAAGCTGGACTTCAAGGGAGCTGTGTGGGGTTATGTGACACCTGCCACAACTCAGATCTATCTCTGGTTTATTTAGTTAAGTTTATTAAGTGTTTTATTTTTAATAAGTCACTCATGTAAATGTAATCTGTGGATCTTTCTCTGCATTGTGTTGCTTGCTTTAAATTGGTAGTGCAATTTTTTGTGTACTTGAGCTCCCACATCTTGATTTTTGTGACAAAATATTACAGCAGTGCCTAGATAAATGTTGAAGTTGAATCCCCCAGGTGACAAAATGAATCTGTGACAGAGCTAAATTTGAATTCTTCTCTGCTTTGTTCTGTAAAGATTTCAAACTAAAATATTAACGTGGATTTTGCTGCCCTTTGTCTGTCACCTTGCTGTTGGGTGGTGTAAGAGATTGAGACAGAACTGGTCTCCTCTTTGTGTTCTTACTATCTGAAGGCCATTTCCACAAATTTAGGTGTAGCATTTATTTGCTCTGCCAAGTTCCATCCCTTCTTAGCAGGAAGGTGACTAGTTTGATGACAAAGTAAAGAGAGAAGCTTAGACTGAATTGCATTTAGGTATATGGCTGCCACTGGGGCTCCTGGTTTGTGTGTGTGGGAACATTCCCATAGCTTTCCAAAAGCTGGAGGGGGTTCAGTGCTGATTCACAACAACTAATAGGAGCTAATGCAATTCATAGATGCATTTATTAAGGACTGGTGTGCAAAAGATTTCTAATAATACCAGTCTTATGATGCTTTAGATTAGCATACTGAGGAAACAAGAATCTCTGGAGGATTTAAGCTTGTTTTCCATTTCAGCAGTCCCTGTTATCATGACTGAAATTACACTTTGTGTCTGTTTTGGTTTATTTTTTGCACAGAATGCTGGCAGGCTTGGGCACTGGTGAATGAAGCTAATCTGGGTGACCTCTTCAGCTTGGCAGAGGGTACGTGTGTCTCAGTGGTGTTTATTTGGTATGTGGATTTAATTTGTCTTGTTTTACTCACCAGGTGCTTATTTCCCTGAGTTGAAATCAAGAAAATAAATCTGAGAAGCCTGTTAGGATTACAAGGGGAAAAATGTAATTATTAGTTCTGGATTGTGGACTCTCACCTGGGTTTGTACTTTTGTGGTCTGTGTCTGTGTGGTTTGTACCAAGCAAAAAGAATTTGAAGCAGTAAGCCCTGATCAGCCTGAGCTGGCTGCAGGGTCATCTCATGCTTACCTCCACTAGCTGTCATGTCCTGCATC
>NW_008581428.1:0-949 GCF_000691845.1 Merops nubicus
CCTCCGGGGTACTCCCCTGTGAGCAAAGGGGCTGGGAAGGGCACGAGTGGCCAAGCTCTGTGGCTAAAGGTCTCCAGCAGCGACTTCTGTGCTGTTCTGGGGGTAAAACAACCCCTGGAAGCACCTTTGCTGCACACAAACGATGATTTTCCCAGTCCTCAAGCAAGTGGTGAGGGCAAACCACAAACACATCCCCCCCCCCCAACTCCCCATCCTTCATTAACAGCTTCGTTAGCTCTGGAGCCTCCAGCGAGGTCCTTGAGAACCTGCTGAGGTCTGAGTGACCCAGCTGAACCAGAACAAATCCCAGGACTTTGGTACCACGTGGGAAAGGGGAAAGTTTTCCCCCATTTCTGCGTTTTCCAGCCCTCCCCACGAAGGAGGGAAGCTGGAGGGGGCTGCAGCAGAGCAGGGGAAGCTTCTAGAAGGCTTTGCCCACGCTCTGGGGACAGGCAGCAGGTCAGGCTGGCCAAGGAGAGCTGTCTCTCCTCCTGCCTGGGTGATCTAATGCTCCTCAAATGGTCCTGTCTTCCCTGTCACCAGCGGGTCACCCAGTCACCCTCAGCTCCCAGCCTGATGGGGCTTAATGGCCGGAGCCTGCTGGGGAGGGGGGACCCCACAGGGCCCCTCCTCCTGCGTGTCCTGCCTGAGGAGGCTCCTCTGCTCCCGGGCACAGAGCTGGGGGGGGTGTTTAAGGAAGGAAAAGCAGCCGTGGTCAGGCTCTGCCCTTCTCCCCCCGTCCCTGTCCCCGTCCCTCCTGCTGGGAGGCAGATTCCCCTCGGGAGGCCGCTGAGCAGCGTGGGGATGGAGCTGTCCTCCTGAAAGCACTGGAGGAAATTGCTCAGACCTTCCATCAAAGGCTGTTCCCCAGCTCCTGGGGAGCAGACGGGCTCGGGGCTGGGGAAGGAATTTGCTGGTGGTGTCTGCCCGTCCTGTGGGGGAGCTGGAG
>NW_008581429.1:0-2836 GCF_000691845.1 Merops nubicus
ACGTAGTTTTATGGCTCTTAAAATTGACCTGTCAAAAGACAGGGAGAGAGAAAGAAACACACGGCCATGGCGATGGGGGCTTGAGTGGTTGGGGAAACAGCAACACACACAACTGGAAGCTTAGAGTGTGAAATGCTGTGATGAAAAGGAGGGACACCGCCTGGGAAGTCAGTAAAGAAGATAAGAAAGAGAACAAACATGCAGGACAATTAGTTGGCAAGATAGATCTCAGAGAAGAGCTCGAAAGCATCACACTTCGGGCCCTTGCTACCCCTCCATCCCTCAAATCTCTTCCTCTCGCCCTCCCAGTTGTGAAGGGAGATCCAACTATGATTTAGACCAAATCTTTGCACTGCCCCGGAGCCTGTGGAAAGAGAGGAAAAAAAAATAAATTAATTCAAAGTGGACACTCAGGCTTGTCCCTAACTTCCTTTTCTATGTGCACACAAAGATCAGCTCGTTTTTTCAAGAGAACACAGGGAAGGCTTATGAACTCTGCTTCAGATCAAGAGCTGCAGAGGCTTCCCCTCAAGTCACCAGGAGAAATGCTCAGCTGGGATTACATCTCTGACCACCCCTTGTGCAGGAAGCAGACCCCTGCAGTCAGTAACCTCACTGCTCCAAAACGGGGCTCCCCTCAGCTCGCCTCCTGAACACACACACCGAGTGGCTCTGTTAGTTTGCCCGACTCCTCACCCTTTGGCTTTGGAAGTTTTCTTGCTCGTCTGGCGCTGGTTGGTGCCAGGAGCTGGCTCCCTGAGCTCTGTTAGGTGCTGTTCCGGGTCTTGGGACGTGGCGGCTGCCGCGGCTGCTGTCGTCACCTTAATGGTCTTTTTCAGGTTTGCCACCTGCAACAGCAGAAAAGCAAGAACAGATGAATGTCCCAAGGTTTTTAGTTTGTTCTGGGTTGGTTTTGGATAGATTTTTTTTAAAATTTTTTGTTGGTTTGGTTTTGTGGGCTTTTGTTGTTGTGGTTTGTTTTTTTTTAAAGCAACCCCTGGAGTTAAAAGCTGCAAGCTCAGATCAAGCAGAAGAGCTAACAGCCATTCAAACTCCTGCACTGGAGAGGAGTGTTAATCTGATTTAGGACTCTTCTTCAGGCACAAGCCCCTGGGGGCTCTGGCCTAGAGACACAGATCGTAACAACCACAGAGTACTGGTTCCACTTCTTTCAAAGCGAGGGGCCCTGGCTGCTCCCTCCTTGGCCCACTCACCTCACTCTCTATCTGCTGCTTAAGTGCCAGCTGTTGCTCTTTGTGCTGGTTGGCCCGGCTGACCTGTTCTTCAATGCCCGACAAGACAACCTCACAGCCCTGGCACCTGCACAGAAGACACACAACTGAGCAGGCCAGACAAATCTACACAGCAGAGAAAGAAACGTAAAAGACAACAGGTTTCAACTCTAGAGGCCAAAACGACCATGAAGTGACAGCTACACCAGGCAGGGAGGACACAGGAGCAGGAGTCCAATGTAATAATGTAGTGATATTATTACTTGGGAGGGGGACAAATAAAAAAAGCCATACTAGGTAAGGAACTAGATATATAGTCAGAAAGCCTCCTGCTAGCAGCCAGGATGGTGCAAAGGTTGCTGCGGTCTCACCATCCCTCCAGAAACAAATGGGAATTTGGAAAATTATTTTTGGAGAATTCCTTTCCATTGGAGCAGAGGAAGAGGAATCGAGCAGGCCACCTGGCAACACTACCCCTCGGTGACGCGCAAAGGATCCGGGGAAGCCGCTGGCCACTCCTGCAACCTTTTTTGGGTGTTAGTACTGGGGCTTCCTCCTCACCACTCCTGCAATGTGCGGGTGATGGTGCTTAGCTCCTCCCTCCGGATGTCCCTCCCAATGCTGTAATCCACCTCCAGGCGCTGGTTCCGCTGGTCCAAGCTCCCGCGCAGCACGTCCGCGTACACCGCCTCGATCACCAGGTCCTCCAGCTGCCGCACGTTCTTCAGCTGCAGCTGCTCCAGCAGCACTGAGTAGGGGATGCACTGTGGAAATATGACAGCCACGAGCATGAGGTAATCCCAGCGGAAGGAACTCAGGGAAAAATAGGGCCACTACCTTGATCTTGGCAGCCAGAGTGACGACCGACAGGTGCCTCAGTTTGTTCTTCTGAGCCTCTGTCAAGGGAGGGAGGTTTGCTGCTTCAGCTGTCATCAGGAGAGAGAACAGTGTAGAATAATTTATGCCTTGTTTTCCATTTCCCAACCCTGCACAGAAGCACCTGCACCATACCCATTTCCTAAAGCATCTGCACATCAATCTTCCAAGTGGTGCTTTGTCTTGCCAAGCCATCCCCGTTAATTCTCTGCTCAAAAGACCTTCTCTGAGCAGCCTTTCCAACCCTCAGTCTCAAGTCATCCTCTCTAGCTTGTCCTGTGGCTTATTTATGCAGGTATACATATCCCAGGGGATACCTAAGTCTTTTCCCTCAAAAATGTCTTTTTGAGATGCCATGGAAATTCCCTAATCAGCTGGTGATAAGTAGCATGAATTGTTAAGCACACCAGTGGTCTCAGGCCCAAACTGCCATCAGGCGTTTGTCAGGTTGTAGCGAAGGAAGCACAGCTCCCGCAGCCAAGGGGGCCCGTTTGGGCGAGGGTCTACAACGGCCTGGGGTTCTGCCGTGTTTTCCACACGGCGAGAGCACCACCCGGCGGGGAAAGGGCCCCTGCACCGCGCTCTGCCCCGGCCGCCCCGGCGCCCGGCCTCACCCAGGTAGTCCGCGTAGGTGCCGTAGGCGAAGATGGTCAGGAGGCGGAAAACGGGGGAGAACTCGCTGTCGGCCAGCTGCGGGGACACAGGGTCAGGCTCTGCCGCCCTTCGTC
>NW_008581430.1:0-364 GCF_000691845.1 Merops nubicus
AGGGCCCCCCCGCCCCCCGTTTGCCCGGAGCCTCCCTGATCCCCACTCTGCGGCCGGGGCCGACCCGCTGCAGAGCACAAAGGGGCACAGAGCAGGGCTGCAGAACCAGGCAGGAGGCATTTCTGTGCCCCAGCACTGTGCCAAGCTGCAGTTCCCCCCACACTGAAGCTCCTGGCACGTCCAGCAGCACCCAGGATGACCAGCCCCTGTGCTGCCCAGCGCCAGCTCCTCCTTGCCTCGGTGTCTGCAGCCCTTGCTGGGGGTGAGCCTGGCCCTGCTGCCAGCACCTTTTCTGGGATGGTGCCATGCCCTGAGCACCCCTCAGCACCTCGGGGCCCCTCAGAGCAGAGCCCCCAGCCCCGGA
>NW_008581430.1:446-2094 GCF_000691845.1 Merops nubicus
CAGGACTGCCTGGGGGCACTGGCTGGAGCAGTGGTGGGGGGCACCACGGGCCCCCGTGAGCCCCAGGCCCAGCAGCCCTCGGGCTCCTCTGGCAGCGAGTTCCTGTGGGCTCAGCAGCACAGCGCCGAGCTCAGGCGGCCGCAGGAAGCAGAGGAAGAATGGGGCTACAATGAGAGCAGGCAGACAATGGGTGCTGGCAGTGTGCAGGGCCAGCTCAGCGCCCGCGGGGCCACCCAGCACCCACGGGGCTGCTGCCACCACGGACACGTGCTCCTGGCCGTGGCCACCCTGCTGGGCTGAGCTCGCCCGTGCCCTCTGCGAGCGGCAGAGGTGGGTGTTGCAGACTGAGGTGTTGCTGCCAGGCCCCAGAGGACAGCTGCCCTTCTGCCAGCCTGGGTGACAGCTGGGTGCCTGACCGCCCTTGGGAAACCAACATTGCCACCTCGTGATGGCTGGTGACCCTGGGACTGCCAGCCCAGCCCTGCTTTCCACCAGGAGCCTCCCCTTCTGCTCCCACTGCTGGAGGAAAAAAGAGTGGGGAGGCCCAGCACAGGCACTGGCCACCAGCGGGGTCTGATGGGTTCAGCCCCTGGCCCGAGGATCTGGGAGGACTTTGGTCCACCTCAACCCAGAGCACTTGGGGTGACTCCCATGGTGGATCCCAGCCTGGACACAAAGTCTGCCCCAAAGCACACAAGGGATGGGCAAAACTTTTACCTTAGTGCTGCCTTTATTTTGTCAGGTTAACACTAGGCGTGGAGGACATCAAACACTACGACAAAAGGCCTGAGCCCACACACCAGACCTAATTCACATTGCTACACAGACCAAAAACGAATGGGAAACAGGACAAGGAACACAGAGAGCTTCAGTCTCCTGGGAGGAGGGACAGGACTGGCTTAGCAAACACTTCTGCCACATGGGAGAAGAAGCCTTGAAGGCTTCCTGGAGCCAACAGGGATAGGGAATAACCTGAAACACAGGGCTGAGTCCCTCCAGAGGCATCTTGGAGCGAGCGGGCTGGGAAGGAGGCTAGAGTTAGGCCTACCTAGGTGGCAACACTGGAGGTTGAGGGCCTATGCTGTACCACTGGGAATAGCTCGCACGTCTGGGGACCCCCTTTGCTGAGGGGCAGGCCCAGGGGCCAGTGACAGGTAACCCTTTAGCTGCCAAGCATCTGCGGCGTGAGGAACGCCCTGTCGCTGGCACTCAGCGGGCATCGGGGTCGGCAGCACCACACACACAACGCCCCCACCACACAAACCCTCTCTCCTCCTTCACACACTCCTCTTCAGCCTCAGGGCATTGTCCAGGGCGACCAGCTGGCGCAGGAAGCCCCGGTTGGGGATGATACCACGGTGGTCCTTGACCGTCTTTATGGCTTCTACAAGGGGCATGTGGTGGCGGATCATGAGGTAGGCGAGGACCAAGGTGGCCGACCTGCTCACCCCGACAGCACAGTGCACAAGGATCCTTCCTGGGGGTGAAACACAGGGGCTGTGTCACAGCAGACCAAATATCCAGAGCCAAAAAACACTGAGGACCCGACTGTTGGCCACAGTGCACCCTGGAGCTGTGGCTCAGGTGTGCAGCCTTTGGGTTTAGGCGTGGGGCCCCTGATACAGCGTGGCTGTGATCCGCTGAGGGC
>NW_008581430.1:2206-4164 GCF_000691845.1 Merops nubicus
TCCCATTCCTGTTCCCTCTTCGGGAGGGGTGATCCAGTGCAGGAGACACCATCCCAGGATAGAAATACCTTTGTTTTCTAGGAAGCTTCACAATAAGATGCCAGTCTGGCTCCCCTCCTGCCCCAGGGCAGCTGCTTCCCATCCCCGCTCCCCACTCCTCTCCCAGACATCCTCACCACTGACCTTCGTTCAGCGCCTGGTGGATGAAGTCGGCGGCAGGGTAGAAGTAGGGGCTCATGTCGAAGGAGGGCGAGTCGTGGGCCTCGATGCCCAGGTAGCGGATGCCCGTGCCCTCGTAGTACTCGGCGCCGCCCCTCCACCTGCTGTGCGAGGCGTTGAGGACGTGGGTGATGCGCAGCTGAGCCAGCTCCCGGCGGTTGGCCGCTATATCTCTGCGGGGCGTGAGAGAGCAGGGCTGTCACTTTAGGCTAGTTAAGAGTTTCCACTGGCAGGGCTGTCCCGGACTAACTTTTATGCCTGAGAAAGCTGGACACGAAGGAAAAATGCCCAACTCTTAAGACTGTTGAATTTTAAGTCAATCTTATAGTCTCCATCTCCATGGACGCTCCACATCCACCTACCCCACCACAGCAGTGCTCTGAACTCTGCCCAGCCATGTTTATGTCCTTCCTCTTCCTTCGTTCCAAGGTACCACCCATCACGTCCTACTCTCCCTCACATTTCCCAGCCTCCCCCTCCCGGATTTCCCCGTTTCACAAAAACAGCCCTTGAACCCCTCCCAGACTCCCATCCCTTTCTGATACATACTGATCGCCCAGGTAGAGTCCTGGCCAGACCTCATCAGCATGGTTACAGGCTGTCTTTCCTGTGTACAGCAGCCTCTCCAGCTCAAAGACGCTGAGGATGGGGTGGTGGTTGCGCTCCTCCCGAGAGCTCCTGCTGGGTGACCTGGTGCCATTCCTGGAGAAGCGGGACAGGAACGCCATGGGAGCTGCCGAGACCCACCAGGCATACCTGTGGGGTCCTGAGGGCCGGGCAGCGGCCTGGAGGTCGCCTCTGCTGCTGCTGCCACCCACGGTCCTGCCACAGAAGCAGTGGAGATGCCATGAGAAGAACTGGGGACCTCTCACTCCATCCCTTTTGTAGAAATACTGACCCCAGGCAGCCAG
This sequence comes from Merops nubicus, assembly GCF_000691845.1. Lineage (NCBI taxonomy): Eukaryota > Metazoa > Chordata > Aves > Coraciiformes > Meropidae > Merops > Merops nubicus. The sequence goes on from NW_008581430.1 coordinate 3,337, forward strand.
TTCTCACCTTCCTGAAGAAAGGGCTGTGTCAAGTCAGCTCTCCAGTGGTTCCCAGCGTGAGACAGTATCACACACACTCCCTTCCAAGAAGCAGTACTGCTGGGGAGAAGTTTATGATGCCAGGGCTGGAGAGGGAAGCCAAAGAAGCAGCCAGATTGCTGAGTCTCCACAGGCTGAGGTTTTGCTCCAGCCCCACGACTTTGGGTTGAAGCCACATTGGCAAGAGATGTTCTACACAGGACCACCTTCCTTCTGAGCTGGCTCTGGGGCTTTGCCTGCCAGCGGGACAGCGCCAGCTCGAGAACTGATGCTGCCAACCTGCCTTCGGAAGCAAGGAAAGGCGGCCAGGTCTGGGCAAGACACCAGGACTGGGGAGGAAAAATCCCCAAACAGGTGGAGGATTCCATATGGCACCACGCAGAGTCTGGCCAGGACCCAGCCTCCTATGGACCAGGCACAAAAGCCTGTGGGAAGGGAGAGGCAGGGTTAACCCCTCCGAGCACAGCGGTTCTGCCGCTGCATTTGAACATCTGCGATGGGTTTGAGGTGGGAAGAGTTAATTTCAGGGGATGAAAAAGCTCATTTTAGAGCAGGGATCCTCTAGGACGAAGCTCTGCTCTTAAAGCTTTAAGTCATGCTGGTATTTGTCACACATCTGCATGAAACCTCCCTGGACAGCCTTACCCACACGGAGCAGGCAGATGTTTGTCAGAACTGCCTTTTTTTGCTCATTTGCCCCACTGACAGAGCCCCCCCGACAAGAGAATACAATTCTCTTTCCCATCAGCACTGCTGCTGCCCTGAGCTGCCCTGGAAGGTGTCCAAAGA
>NW_008581430.1:4408-4781 GCF_000691845.1 Merops nubicus
CCACGCGTGGTGGTGGAGGGAAAACCCCGCCAGCCATTTCTTGGCAACGTGCAGAGGACAACACTGCAAGGGCATGGGGGAGCTCAGAGAGAGTCCAGAGAGATTTGTGGATGTCTCTGTCCCCTCTCCCTGTTCCAGGGTGGCAGTTCAGACCCTGCCTGGCATCCCGGAGCGCTGCCTGTGCTGCTCGTCCCACGCACCCCATGCTCCCCCAGGGCCAGGCACAGGCCTGATCTCACCCCCGCACATCTCCCCTGCCCTGATGGATCCTGGACTCCTTCACGCTGGGAATCCAGACTTGGCAAACCCCACCTGGAGACATCCAGCATGGCCCTGTGCCGGGGCCCTCAAACCCTGTGTGACCTTGGCTGTG
>NW_008581431.1:0-922 GCF_000691845.1 Merops nubicus
TGCCTGACAATAAACGGGACACGTTGGTGCCTCGGAGAAAGAAGTAAAATCAGTTAGGGCACCCGAAGAGAGGGTTCGTTTTCTCATTGCAAGAGCGTTTAAAATTCCCGAAAGGCAAATTAATATAATTTTTTTCTTCCTCTCTTCAGTAAGCTTGACTCTGCCTTTTGGCTCTAGTCCTAGGAGCAGCAGGCCTCTGCAGTCCCCATTTCCAACACAGAAAAGGGCATGGTTTTATTTTTAAATCAGGATCATCTCCTTTTTATGATTTTTTTTTTTTTTTTTTAAGGAAATAGAAGAAAAATAAATAAATGGTCAAAATTTACTTTCTTCCTTGCACAGTTTGTGTTAGTTTATGAAAATCGGCTGGAGGGACCCAGGGGTCAGGCGGGGAGACCTGATGGTGCCATGAGTCCCATAGGCAGGAACTGGGGAATTTTCTCACCCGGGGGGCTTCAGCTTGCTGTGAAGCGCTAGCACAGGCTTGGCCACAGGCCTTTCGCTGGTGGCGACTCAGGCAGATTTAAGTCCATCAAGCTGAGTTGCTCCAGATTTCTAAGGACGAGCACAGCTTGGCCCGTGGTTTTTAAAAGGAGCTCGATTCCTCATTCGTATTTCATAGATATCCCTGTCCACGAAAAACGCCTTCCCCACAGCACCCAGCAGCTCACCTCGATTTATTCCGAACCTGATTCCTTCTCAAACGTGGGGTGGTTTTCCCCCTTTCCTCGATGTGATTTCTCCCCCAAAAAGAAACAACTGAAATCACCCCCAAGCCGTCAAATATCCCCAGCCTCGCGGCCAAAGCCCTGCGTCGGCTCCCCTGCCCCATCGCTTTTGGTGCAGCCGAAATAACTAGGCAGAGATTACCTTCTCCTCGGTAGCCGGGTCCCATCGGAGAGAGGTTTTCTGAGAGGTGCGA
>NW_008581431.1:998-1323 GCF_000691845.1 Merops nubicus
GCGGCCTCCTTTCCTCTCCATCACGGAGGGCTGCGACCACCGGAGCCCCCATCCAGTTTCCAAATCCTCACTAATCCGGCAGTGCAAACAAGCGCTGCGGGCTCTCTACTGTAAACATTGCGCACTGGCCTAAAATATGCACGATATTAAATTCATAATACTGTTATGTCAGCAATAGACGACAATATGTGGATATGGAAACAAAAACATACAGGCAATAAAGTCAACTCAACCTGGGCTATGCAAACAGGTTCTGTTTTGAAAAAAAAAACCCATCCTCTTTATCCTAGACACGGGCTGAATCCCTGCGGCAGGGTCCCTGGCT
>NW_008581431.1:1363-2202 GCF_000691845.1 Merops nubicus
CGCACACCCTCCGCAGCCGCGGAGGGGCCGCTCCCCGGGCGTGGACCGGCTGCGGAGCGCTGGGAGAGGAGCAAGTGACAGCAGAGGCGGAATCCGGTTATAAGGGTCGGGGTTTGGGTTTGTGGTTGTTTTTTTTTTGTTTGGTTTTTTTTTTTTTTTTTCGGTTGTTTGATTGGTTTTAGTTTTGTGGGTTTTTTTTTGTTGTTGTTGTGGGGTTTTTTTTGTTTGTTTGAATAATTTCCTTTTTCACCTTCCTTCTGAGCTCTCAGAGCTGCAGGCTTCCTCTTTTTTACAAGTAGGGTCTCGCCGCACACTAGGACCCTGCGGAGGGTATGGTGAGAAGAAGCAGAGGCAACAATACGCCCTACATGTAGAAAAGGAGAAGAGGGCGAGTTAGCGCATCCTACCGTGCTTTGTACAACGCTTTGTACAACGAAAACGTGATCGCTACTCCGTATATTATATAAAACCCTAGAGAGCAGAGCAGTCAAACATTACTTCCACCGGAAAACCCCACTCGCCAGACACTTCCCTCTTTCAATCTCTCTTTCTCTCGCTCTGCCGGTGGATGGACGAATCCCTATTTAAAACAGACGTCTCTTCCTTAGGGGTATTAGCAAAAATACCTGCGCCGGGGGCTGGGGTGCGGCCCTGCTTCTGCCCTACATCTGTGAAAGAAAGCACAGCGGCAGCCTTGGAGCACAAACTCCACTCCCCGCGGAACTCCTCGACGCTGGGGTTTAAGATTAAACGGGGAGAAGGAAAGAAAGAGAAGAAAGAATATCACACACTTCCCCCCCCCCCCCCCCCAACCCCCCCCCCCAAATGCCATAAACTTC
>NW_008581432.1:0-1382 GCF_000691845.1 Merops nubicus
GGAGGCCGCAGGGACCCTGAGCAGGGGGCTGCCCCAGGGGACCCCCCTCAGCCTCGCTGCCGCTCCCGGTGCGCAGGAAAAGACACCTGGTGTGTCCCCGCTTCCGCCCCTCCTCCCGGTGTCCCTGCTTCGGAGGGGCCGCGGCAGAAAGCGTCCCGGGAGGGCGTCTGTGCCCTGCCTGCTCCCGGCAGCGTGTCCCGGGAGGGCTGCTCCGCAAACGGGGGGCTCTTCCCAAAAACCACTGGTCTCACTGTGCGCTGATGACCGGGGTGCCCTGGAGCAGTGTCCCCGGGGCAAGAAGATGAGTCACCCCGCTGGGCACCTGCTCCGCACCCGGGCACAGCCGTGGGGCTTGCACCCCTGTCGTGACGGCAGCCCTGCCTGCCCTCTGGGACCAGCCTCCCAGTGACTCCCGTGTGAGCGACGGGATGGAGCCCACTTCCCAGGGACTTCCCAGTTCCAGGTTCCTGCCTGGATGTCGTCCCTCTGACCAGAATGATGGCAATCGTCATCGGAGGGAACACAGGTCAAGCCAGGGCATGGCTCTGGAGCGGGCGCATAGGCACCCACAGCCTTTGTGCAGCTGCTCCCACGGGTAGCATCAAGGGGCCCTGCAGCACTCTGATCCCGTTTGTCCTGATTCCTGGGGAGGGAGGTGCAGAATGGCTGCTTGCACTATCAGACGAGTGATTTTCCAGCCCGGTGTGTCTGCTGAGTGCTCCCCTTGGCTGAGGGCTGAGGATGAATCCCTGGTGCACGTGCCATGTGCGAGACAGGATGCGCGTCATGACTGTCACCGGGTTAATGGCCAGCATCCCGCTCTGCCTGCCAGTGTGCCGCTGGCACCCACCGAAAGGCACCCCATCCAGGAGGCTGCCCCCTGCAGCCACAGGCAAGCCCAGGTAGGTGCAGGAGGGGGAGGCTGAGGTGCACTGGAGCTTGGGGATAGTGGGGTGAAGTGCTTGAGAGTGAGAGGCAAACTGTACAGTGTGGCAGTGCGGTGTGTTGGCAGCAACATGCATGGGGCATGTGATGGGCTATAGGGTTTCATGGGATGGTGGAGATACCTCTGGGGAGAGATGGGATCAGGATGCGTGCGGGTCATGTGGCACTTGTACTGCTCATGGTCTGCTTCTCCACAGCAGGGCTTGGTGGGGCCAGCCAGGCACTGGAGCTCCCGCTCTCCCGGTGGCATGGAGGCACGGTGCCAGCGCAGTGCAGCGTTTGACTGCACACCCCAGCCAGCAGCCTGCTGCCCTGACTGGATGGCAGGGCTCCCTGATACCCTGCCCCTCTCCCACCTCTCCATCCCTGGCACTCACGATTCCCTCAGCCTGTTCGGCAGCCGGCGCCTGCGGGGCCAGAGCTGGGGCCTGGCGGCG
>NW_008581432.1:1392-1783 GCF_000691845.1 Merops nubicus
GACGTTCGCGGCAAGCTGGTGCAGGGCAAACTCCACATCTACCACCTCTGCACCTTCCAGCAGGCCAGCCTGCGGGGAGTCCTGCGCCGCACCCTGTGTTTCCTCCGTGCCCACCCTGGCGAGGCCGTGATCATGCGCATCAAGGAGGAGCTGCCTATCTTCCCCCGGCCCAGCTTCGCCACCCGGCTGCGCCGCTGCTTGCTGGAGGAGGGACGAGGCCGTGTGTGGTGCCGGGAGGAGGTGCCAACACTGGGCCAGGTGCGGGGGAAGATCGTGGTACTGGAGGCGCTGGCACAGGATGTGTTGGGCATCCCCTATGAGCAGCTGAACATCAGCGATGCCTGGAACGTGCTCTCACTGGAGCGTAAGTGGGCCCGGGTGCGGCGGGCCC
>NW_008581432.1:1861-6979 GCF_000691845.1 Merops nubicus
CGGGCCCCCCCGCTGCTACCGGCCCCTGCAGCGCCGGCGGGGGCAGCCTGTGTGCTGGGGGGTGGTCATCATGGACTTCCCTGGGGCAGGTCTCCTCCAGCTCATCATGGAGAGCAACACCCCACGGGCCATCGAACACAGCACAGCAGCCCCCGGCACCTCCACGGTACCCTCGTGGCACCCCCGTAGCAAAGGGGACGAGCGCCGCAGCCGGCACAGCTCCGCTCGCTGCCCGCACCGGCGTCTGTCAGGGTGGGTGCTGCTCCCGGCCCCACGCCTCTGCCGAAGGACTTCAGTGCCTGTAGAGCAAAAGCAGGTTTCTAGCTCTGGCTGGGTGCTGAGAAGCCATCGTGTGACAACAACGTGACAATGACAGAGGTGGCAGAGGAGGGTTGGTGGCTGCGGTTGGAGCTGGACAGCCTGTGGAGCTGCCCTCTGCACCCCACTCTTCCTTGAGGAGCCAGGTACAGTCCCAGGGCAGGGCTGGGCCAGCCAGGACGCTGGCAGAGCAGCAGGGATGGGTGGAGGGAGAAGGTCCTGCCTTGCCTCCTCTAGGTCTGGTGTGTCCACCCAGAATGCCTCTCTACAAAACAGGCCTTTTCTTTTCAAGGGTAAATAAAAATAAAGGCAGGAAAGCTCTGCCCTATGTTACTTTGACATTTCCTTGCAGAAACAATCTCTTGTTTTTGCTGTGAAAGAGCCTGTATGCCCATGGCCAAAGCACAGTTAAATTGGTGTTTGTAGACTGTGAATTCGTTTCAAAGTGACAACGAATGGTTAGAAACATCCTTCCCCTTGTTACTTTAGCTTTTGTTTTTCTCTTGCAGGGGCCTGTCCTGAGAGAGAGGCAGGTTCAGCATGCATGAGGAGCTGGATGGCCACAGCAGTGGTGATTCGGCTGAGGTTACCCCGACCTGGGGTCACACACCCAGGAACACTGCACAGGGCAAAGCCCAGCAGTTTGCAACAGCATGGGCAGCATGGACGGGGCAGTTTGTAGATCCACAAAAGCAAAGTGCTTGAGAATAAAGAAGACCGTAAAACACGTGGTGTGTGAGTGCTTGCTCTACCTGCAGAAAATAAATCAGTAATTTAAATAGGCTGTCAAGTTGCAAGACACAGTAGCTCCTTGGAGCAGAAAGATAACAGATCCCAGGGGAGAAAGCAGCAAACTGCCAGCTGTGATGAAGCAGAGAGGTAAGAAAGAGAACAGGAAAGCTCAGCCCTGCCCTACCAAAAGATGAAGAATGCCCTCAAGGATGCTGTCTTGGGGAAAACACAGCTGAGGGCAGTGCCTGCTGGAAGGGATGCCACAGAGTTTCATGCCCAGAGGAGAGGACATTGCTCTGCAGGGGCTGGCCCTGGCTGGAGACATGTCTCTCAATGCTGAGCATGTTCATCTGCTGGCCCCAGGCAGGTGGCAGTGGCCCTGCTCAGGGAGCAGAGCAGGACAGAGCCATGCTGCTAAGAGCCAGACTGGGAGGGAAGCAGGCAATAGCACGCAGGGGGTGACAGAGGTGACAAAGAGAGGAATCTGTCTCTGGACTTACTTTGTGAAACAGAAGGTTGAGAGCTCTGGATTAAACCAGATCTATGACAAAAGCACGAGTGATGTCCAGGGTGCTGGCGGCCTGCTCCATTGGCTGCCAAAACCTCCACCAGCTGAGGCTGTTGCCCCTGTGTCGAGCCAGCACACTGGCTCTAGCGCTGGGAAGATGGGTGCCATCGAGGGAGGGCCAGGCAGGTCAGTGGCCCATCCTAGCCCTCCAGGGATGCACGGTGCCATGGGGCGTGGGGCAGGGTGCAGGCAGAGCTGTCACAGTTCCCAGGAGCAGTTCTGCAGGCTGGGTGGTTCTGCTCTCACTTAGGACAAGGGCAGCCTGCAGGGCTGCCCCTGAATGCAGTGCACCCCTGGAGCTGCTCCCCAGCACTATGTTACCCGCCCTGTGCCCAGCTCTCTGGCAGGGCAGAGGCACTCGCTTGGGATTCCCCGAGTGGGCAGAGCTGCTTGTTTACTCCCTACCACATAAGCAGTGAGATAATCTTGGTGTTATCTACGCCCCTGGTATCCTGTTTGGTGAACTCTTATCTGTGCTGCGCATGTGTTGCTGCTGCCAGGCGCCAGAGAGCTGGCAGGCAGCGTGGGCAGGGGTACTTGTCTGGCAGTGGTGCCCAGCAAAAAGGCTCTCCATCACTGGCTGTGGTGGGGGAAAGGCATGAGGCAGAAAACTGTCCTACTGCCAATATCAAGAAATATCTCTCAAAGGAACCTTGTGGGGTGGGCATGAGTGATTTGTCCAAACAACCCCTGCACACCACAGATGGAGCTGCCCCAGCTCTGTAGGGTCCCTGCAGGTGGGGTCCATGGGGTGCCATAGCCCATGGGCTGTCTTGGAAGCATTCCTGTCCTTCTGGCTCTGGCTAATCCTTGCAACCATCTCACCCCCTCCAAGCCAGAGTGGCACTCAGATAACATGACTTCCTGTGGCCAAACAGTTTCAAATTGTGAGAAAGATTTTGTCCAGTGCTGTTTTCCTTTTAGAGGAGGATCTGGCTGCCCAGGGTCATGGGCCAGGCATTGCGCTGGCAGACATGCCCAAGGGCACCCTACAGCTCAGGGTCACCCTTTGCATCTTACACCCTCTGGGGACCTGAATTGAGGAGAACATGTCCCCTGCCCACACTCAGGAGGTGCCTCCAAAGCCTCCACTCACCAGGTGTTGCAGGACTTGGGGAGAGCTGCCCTGGTCCCCAGGGTGGAGTGGGGAGGTGGCGGGAGCAAGACTGCACCCCAGTGGGGTGTGGGTGCTTGCCAGCACCATGCCACACCTGCAGGGGTGCCATCAGGTGCCTCCTTGCGCCAGTGGGCTGCTGAGCCCTCCCTGGAGGCAGGGCCAAGGGAAGGGGGTGGCTGCCCAGGAAGATGCCCACTGTATCGCCGGCAGCAGCTGAGCCGGACGAGCCGTGTCATGGTGAATCGGTTCCTCTGTGGTTTGCTGGGGGACGTTGCACAAGGAGGGGAACAGCCTGTGCCACCCTGGGGCGGGACCCTCTGCTGAAAATAATACAAGCTGGGGTGTGGTTGCTTGCTGGTGATGAGGGTGCCCCTTGCACCCCCTGCCTCCAGAGTCTCACTCCACCAGGTCCTGGGTGCCCTCTGGGGATGCAGTGCGGGGTGCAGCCTGATCTTGGTCCTGGGGCATCAGCCCACCTCTGCCAGCACCCACCTCCCTGTGCAAGCATGTACAGCCCCAGGGTCTGTGGGTCGCATCCACACCTGGTTGCTCCCAGCACCGTCGCACCCTGCCCTGTGCATGGCACCCTGCCCGTGGCATGGCTGGGCACACTGAGAAGGAGCAGAGCATCAGCCTGGGAGGGCAGCAACCGCTGCAGCGGCCGAGCCGCTTCCCCCCAGGCAAGCCCCGCAGTCTATTGCCCAACCCTGCTGGCACCCTCAGCAGTGGTTTGGAGACAGCATGCATGGGACACCTATGCCCCTTCCCCACAGATACAGCCCACAGCAGGGCTCTCATGAAAGAAAGCATCGCCTCCAGCTGTGGCTCAGGACTGGGACACAACAAAGGAAGCAGTTTTCTATTCCAGATCCCTGCAGGGCCCAGTGGGACAGTGAGAAGGTGACACAGGAAAGTGCTTTCCTACCTGCTCCATTGGACCCCTGCTGAGCAAAGCCCTGGCTTGTAGCTTGCACTGTGCCCTCAGAGGAGTGGTCAGGGGGACGGGGTGCACCATCCTGCTGCCTGGGAAATCCCTGTGCTGCACAGCCCGTATAGCAGAGATGGGCCCTTCCTTGGTAAGCAGGGCAGCAGGAACCTGGCAGAGAACATGTGCCCTGCAGCATCCTAAGTCCTTCCCAGGGAGCCAGCCTTGGAAGTCACCTGAGATGTGAAAGGGCTCCTGGTGATTGGGAAGTTCCCAGCAGAGCTGATTTAGGTCTTCTCTCTCTCCTTTCACACATACCTTTTTCCACTACATGCAGAGTAACCTTCAGTACCCATCCTGCTATGTAGGACACCTTCTCTGAACCCAGGTACCCATGGGCATGGGGCATCTGCCCCCACAAACAGCTTTGAACTTGGCCACATTCTGCCCTTCACCGTGCCCACCTCTGGGTCTCAGCCACCTTGCTTCTGTTTTTAAAACAATACCAGAAACTATTTGTAGTTACAAAAATAAAGGTAGGAATATTTATTTTTCTAAAGCTCTGCCCTACCATGTCAGGTTTCTGCAGAAGTGAAACTGGCAGGGGCACAGCCTGCACCCCCTCGGGACCGTGTGCCTGTGAGCACATCTCTGGCTCTCTGATGGGAGAGGCAGCTCCCATCCTGCCCGGGTGACCCTCAGTGTTTGGAGATGTTCTCCTGCCCCAGCAGCTGCCCCTCGGCCTTCCTGCCCACCCAGCTGCTTCTTCCCTTGCTGTAACTGTGCACCCTCTGTGCATGAGCTTCTAGGAAGCAAGCGCTCCCAATTTACTGGTCATAGAGGCTCATCCTTATCAATTCCATAAAAATAGACAACTGCAGTAAAATTGCAAGGAAGATATCGAGAAACAGGAACTGAGTTTAATTTACACTGGCCAAGTACAAAGTCATTGTAGTGGGATGGGTTCCTCCTTTTGTCTAGCATGAGTCCCACTGGAGCAGCATCAATTTCTCTGGAACTGGAAAATCCATGTGACCTCCATGGTTCTTGCTTTGGCTTTAGCTGGAAGTGAGCAGAACAATTCCTGCAGAAAACCCTGCCAAGGGTAATTTTACTTAGAAGCAGAACAGGGTAAGGAAAGTTTTATGATGATTCAAGAGTGATCCAAGGGGAGGTGGACACAATGAAGCATGTTGCTGAAGCATTGATGGAGGTTTACAAAGGATATTAATAACTCAGGGGAAGTTTCTCTGGCATGTTCTTGGACCTTTCTCATAAAGAATTACAGGCAAAGACAGGAAAATACATTGTGTAAGGCACTGTTTATAAACGGTATATGAGGATTCACAGCCAGAGCAAAAAGCCTGTGAGCGAGGAGAGCATCCGGTGGAGGAGCCAGGAGGCTGTGAGCCACGTTCCCGCTTAGCCCCGGGGGAGCTCATCACACCTCGTCCCTCC
>NW_008581433.1:0-1397 GCF_000691845.1 Merops nubicus
CTGCCAGGCGTGCTGCGGGCCTCCCGTCCTGGCAGCCACGGCACAGGGAGGAGAGAACATGATTAAAATCAACCCTTCTGCTGATGGCCTTCACCAGAAAACGCCGTTCCCACTCGGGACACAGACGGTTGTGCAGAGGGCTGGGGTTGGTGTGAGCAGCCGGGGGCCGCAGCAGCCCCCCAGTGACGCTGCTTCTGTCCCAGTGCTGGAGATCCTGATCTGGCACCCAGCAGCCCACGCTCCCACAGCTGAGCACAGAAACCCTGGGAACCCACCCGGGAAGGGCTGGAGCTGCAGCAGGCACCAGATTAAATTATTTTGCTTGATAACAAATCCTCAGGAGAACCATCAGTGCTGGAAACAGGCCCCGTGTGGACGGATGCAGCTTCCTCACCCCTCCACATATTTGGTTGTATTTTGTTTTCTTGGTAGGTCGTTCTCCTTGCAGACCAAGCTGTGACTTAAAGCAAAAAAGCTTGGCCATCCTGTGCACTTACAGTAGCTCTATTCAAATTTAATTCTTATCTTGAAACAAATCTACCTTAATGGCACACAAAATAATTTTTACAAAGCAGGAAGAATGTGCTTTCAGTAAACTCAGCTGTGCAGCTCACAGTTTAAGAAGTCATCCGTTTCTCAATCCTCTGAAACATGTAGAGGAATTCAGTAAATGCCTGTGGTTGGAATTGCTGCAGCAGGAACGGGCTCTTCAGGCCTCCAGGACAATTATGGATTTTGTTGGTAATACCCAACTTCCAGATATATTCCAGCACAAAAGCAGCGAGTGTTAACGAAGTTAAAACTGCATATCACTGAAATCTTATAGATTCAAACACAGCAGAGTCCAAGCCCTACAGTAACCAGCAGCTTTCCAATAGCTAACGGAATTCCCTCGGGTGGGAAAGGTGCAAATAAAGAGACCCAGCGACCCCCACCCCTGGGCAGGTCACTGTTCCCACTGTCAGGGGCTTTGCAGTGTGCACAGCGGGGTTCTTGGGCACCTCTGACCCACCCGCCCTGCCCCACTACCCGTTTATGCCATCTAAATCTGGGACCTGCAAGAAAACCCAGCTGAGAGTCAGGAGCTGAGCTGCGGGGTGCTGGGGATGAACAAAATCTTACCGGGCTCCGTGGGAAGGGCAGGAGCTCAGCCACCCACTGTCAGGGGCTTTGCAGTGTGCACAGCGGGGTTCTTGGGCACCTCTGACCCACCCGCCCTGCCCCACTACCCGTTTATGCCATCTAAATCTGGGACCTGCAAGAAAACCCAGCTGAGAGTCAGGAGCTGAGCTGCGGGGTGCTGGGGATGAACAAAATCTTACCGGGCTCCGTGGGAAGGGCAGGAGCTCAGCCACGGATCTATAGAACCACTTGGGTTGGAAAAGCCCTTTCAGACC
>NW_008581434.1:0-8730 GCF_000691845.1 Merops nubicus
GGCCGCGCCGAGGGGCCGCGCAGCTCGGAGGAGCGCGAGGCGGGGGAGATCTGACCCCCACCCCTGCCTTGGGGGGCCCCGGCTCCTGGGCTGGGCTGCAGCTGTTCAGAGGGACACCGGGGGGCGGCTCCAGACACCCATCCGACTAGGGTAGCTGTACAGTGTGTCAGAGCGGGTCTAACCGAGTCAGAATTCAACCCCACCCGTTAACGATGCCTAAAGCTGGGTCCTGGACTTCCACCGAGTTGTAAAACTTTTCTGAAAGATTTCTCTCTATTCAGGACAACAGTTTTATGTACCAAGATGCAGATCTCAATGTTTTTAATCTCCTTTCCAATACAAGTTAGTGAACAAATGACATTGTACTACTCGCCTTGGGTGCTTTTGAACCTTTATAAATTCTCCAATTCTGCTCCAGTGAAAACAGCAGCGTTGAAAGGTTGTACTTGGGGGGAATGTTTTTTTTGTTTGCTTTTTTTGTAAGAGGGTGGGTGGATGGATATTAACTTTTACTCTGAGGTTACGTTCCCAGTGATCTGTTTTGTTTGGGAACCTAGGAGTTGATTACAGTGGGAGCATTTAGACAGGAATGTGTGCTGGAGAAAGAGGAAATGTCTTTTTACAGTGCCTATTTAGACTTGGAAATTGAACAGCTGTTGCATTACATCTTTTTTTATTTCTACTTAAATTTTGAAATCAAAGCCAGTCCCATATCTGTACCATTTGATTGGTATGTGTTCAATATATTTGTTTTTTTTCCATAAGGACTCTTTCTGCTTTTTCTTGTGGGGTACATCCTTAATTGTATTAAAAACAAACAACAAACCAGCAACAACAAAAATTAAGGAAAAAAAAAAAATAAAAAATAAAAGGAAACCACATTTCTTCAAGTTCCTTGCAAGGCTGTGCTGGTCTCTTCAGGTGCTTACTCGGCAGCTCAGTCACCTAACAGCTTAACTTTGTTGTGAGTTTTTAACACAGAGAGGTCCTCTAGGAGAAGCAGCTTTTCCAGTTCCAATACTGCCCATCCTGAGGCCGGAGCGTGGGCTGTGGTGGCCATGGCACAGCCACTGACTCCCCCGTGACTCCGTTTCTGAGGGCAGTATTTCCTCTGTGGCAGAGGAGCACACACAGCCCTTCACTTCAGCCACCAGCTACACAAATGGGCTGCCAGCAGGAACAGTGGGTGTGAGGGAGGCTTCTCTAGGCCCTGCCAGAATTTAGACTCCCCAGGTCCTCTGCAGGCTCTCTGATTCTCTCTGGGCATTCCCAGGATACCTGAGGTGACCTCCCTGCCTCACCGAGCCTCTCCACTGCCTGTGCTGCAGGCAGGGCCAGGAGAGCTGCTTGGCTTAGAAAGTCTAGCAAGAAAAATTATTAAAATTTTAATGCTTAAATGCCTCAACAGTTAGGTTAACAACTTCTGGAAAACACTCCTTGTCATTTCAGCTTGCCCTGGGGTGTTGGTAGCCCTTGCCTGGGAACGATTTGGTGCCACTCTCACACACCACTGGGCTCTGGGATTTTATCCCAGCATTGATTTGCGCTGGCAGAAGGACGCCTGCAAATCCACCTGCTTCCAGTGAAGTTTGTGCCTTGTCACCACAGGGACTGAAGTTTTCCAGGTTACATTTCTTTCATCTCCTCACCTGCGATCCTTCACTGAATGTCTACTCCTTGCTCTTTCCCAAAGCTGCTCCCATTGGAAGGTCTCAGTTCACCCCATGAAGACCATGAACTGCATTTGAGTACCTATGTGTTTTTACGGTGTTTAGGTAATATTTTGGGTCAGGAAAATGTTTGGTTATCTCTACAAGGTCAGGTTTTGCTTGTGGGAATGTTTTTTTCCTCCAGCAACGTGACTGGTGAAGCTCTTTGATTCTCCTAGCTGAGGGAACAAACTTTCTCCACGAGCTCCCTCTTACTGGGTGTTTTCCACGTGTTTGCACTGCTCTGGTTTAGGTCAGACAGGAAGATGACTCCACAGTGTTGAACTGATTCAGCCTGTCACAGGTACTTGTCACACTACCTGTGCTACACCACGGATTTGTTGTCCCCCCCAGGCCTCCCTGATGTGCCACAGGCTGTAAGTAAACCATGAGGCTTGGTGTGAGGGCCTCGGTGCCTCTCACTGCTGGTGCTCCGTGGGAAATGTTTCTGCTGCCTTTAGGAGTGATGTTTCCCTTCACAGGATCCCAGTTACCCCCAAGAACACTTACCACATGGAGAGCATCGGGTACTGACCAGTCCAGTGAGTGAAGAGTGTGTTTGGTTTGCTTCACAAGTGCATGGATGCTGCTGTTCTGCAGTGGCACAGTGAGGAACAAGGGGAGTCAGACAGGACTGTGGAGTGAGGCTACTGGAGAACTGGGAACCCAGCTCAGGTATTCTCAGTCTCCAAATGTCATCTGATCTGTGCTCTGTTGAGAGAGATTCCTGACGTCCTCTGAAGTCTCAGATAGACAAAAAAAGGGCCATGTACTCCTCAACCACTCACACCATGCAAACTTTTAACATTTCATGTGCCCCCCTCTTTGTAAAACAGATTTAAAAATTAACTCCCTCTTTACTTAAGCCTGAGTTTGCTTTGGTCCACAAGCTTTGCTTTTGCTGTGCCCCTCTCCATCCCAGGAACAGGGAACACCAGAGCCTTAAACCATCAGCCAGAGCTGTGGGTTCCCTGGCAGTGATGGCAATGGTGAGCACCACTGCAGCTGACCATCCTCGTGGCAAAGAGGGCTCTTAGCCTGCACTAAAGCAAGTAAATAAAAAGAGGAAATCATTTTAAGCTTTCAGAGCGTTAACTACTTGTACTCCCTCCAAGGGATTTGAGACTAAGTATTTTTTTACAGGTCTTGTTCTTCTCTTACACTACTTGACAATGCTGTGTGATATCCTTCCCCTTCTCCCTGAGCTGAGTGACAGCCCAGCTGAGGCAGCCTGCCCCATCCTCCCTCCCTGGCAAGGGCTCATCCTGTGCACTTGGGGATTGCAGCATCCTTTGCCAAACAAATGGGATGGGTGAGGAAAACTACACGTTGAATGAAGGAGAATCTGCATTTTCAGCTGTTTGCAAAGTTCTTGTTTCATGGTGAGGTGAAAAGCTTCCCTGCCCACCACCCAGGGAGCCTCATCTACTGCCAGTGTGACGAGTACCCCGGTGGGGGCTTGGGCTGGTTTGGGTAAGCCTCCCAGTAGCACCAATACCTGCACTGGAACCCGTGCATCCCAAGTGCCTTTTCCATGCCACAAAGGAGAGGAGGACACCTCTGCTGTCTCCGTGTTTATTGTGTTACACTGAAGCAAGATGGCACGTGGTTATTTGCAGTTATTAGCTGATTATTTCACCACGTTTGAGGGATACAAGGAAAAGCAATTAAGGAGTTAAAGAGGCAGCAACCTGCCTCAGCTGGATGGACTCTGAGTAGCACGGTGAGCTCAGTATTGTTGCCCTCTCCTGGGTATGTGGCCAGAGCAATTTGCTCTGGAGAACTGCTGCTGAAATCCATGCTCTGGAGATAGATGTTCATCCCTGCCCAGAGGGACCCAGCAATGACCACATTCAGTGCTGCCATCCCTTGTGCTGAAAACTGCTCCAAGAAACCTCTCCCAAGGCTGGAGAACTCCACTGGCTTGTGCAGGACCAGACTCCCCCAGGGTCTTTCCCACTCCCCCCATTGTCTCAGTTCAAACATGAAACAGCACCCGTGGCTCTTAAATAATGACCTCTACAAAGTCCCTGGAGATGCTTCAAAACAGCCTCCTGCTCATCACTCATGAGGGTGGAGAGGTGGCAGCTGAGGTGAGGAGCTGCTGGTGTCTCCCTGGGCTGCTGCTGCTGGAAGGAGTAAGTCTTCCTCTCAGGAACAGCAAGCTTAGAGTCAGTGTCTTAAAACAGAGTCTTCAGGGATGGTGGCCAGAGGAATCCACCTGAGCACCATAGCTGCAAAGAACAGCAGGATTTCTTGGCTTTGATGTATCTGCAGGGTTTATTTAGCTGTAGAAACTCAGTTTGCTAAGGAAATTACTGACATTGATATCTACATTATAGAAGCCTTTCTCTTGCCTTTTTTTTTTTTTTAATTTTTTCATTCTTCCAACTGTGGCTGGAGGCCCAAAAGCAGCAAATCAGTGGCAGTGAGACATCTGAAGAGCCTAGAGGCTGCTCACCCTCACCAACCCGCCTCCTTGTAGGTGTTGTTCAGGTGAGTGCAGATTTCATTGGTCACCTTCTCAAAGGAAGCTTTGCAGTCTCCACCAAATTTCTCCTCCATCAGTTGCAAGATGATGTCACAGATAATCTAAACAAGAAGGGAAGAAACAGCCAGTGTGAACTTTTCTCCACATCAGAGGCAGAAGAACAAAATACACATTTTAGTTGGAGGGCAGAAAGGGGCACAGGAACAATTCAGCAGCACAGAGTATGCAGAGCTCATCATAGGGCATGGAAAATCAGGTGTATTATAGAATTCACCAAAAAATGCAGTCACTGCTGCTCTTTTTGAACCATCTTTTATCTAGTGAATGTTGGCTGCACTCATCCCTTATAGACAGCTGGAGAGGAGTAGTTCACTGCAGTCCTGCTCCTGGCAGGGGACTGTCCCAAATGCCCAGAGGCCACGAGGAGCCCCACGCTGCACACTTATGGAAAGCACAGCTTGGGGGGTGGGTTCCTTCCCAGTCTGTCCTGCTCGTTAGCCCCCAGCAATGAGGGTTTGTCTTCACAGCCACTCGGTAGCTGGTATAGTTAAAAAGGTCAGTTCCTTTTCTGTGCAGCATCTATTATTTTGTGTGCATCTTTACCCTAAAAAAAGTCTTCTCAGGATCTCTCCAGGCAGAAATCTTCATCTATTCTCCCATTACTGAAAATTTGTCCTGCTTCTTTGGAAACCACCTTCCTAGTGCCCAAGTCACCTTTGCCAGGTGCCTCTCTTTGTATCTTGTGCTGTGTAAAGCAGACAAAATAATTCTAAATGCACTCTGCTAGTAACCTTAGGTGGGCTTGGGCAAGACATTTGATCCTGTATTTATTATCTGTATTTATTATCTGTTTCTTTCATGATGGCAATGCTGTTGCCATTGGTGCTCAACAACAGCTGGTTTAGTTGTCCTAGAAAAGTCCAGTTCCTGTTACCAGAGAAAAACAGACATCAGGGACTGAAGTCTAGTGTTAAGCTGCTTTTCTGTGTCTTGTTGTGAAATGACAAGCGTGGAAATCCTGTTGCACTAAGAAAACCCATCCTTCTATCCCAATGACACCCCCTGGGAAGAGGGCTGACGACTCACCCTGAAGTTTTTGGGATCCACCTTCAGCTGGGTGGCATGCTTCTTGCCAAGGGGGTTCACTATCCCAAGAAAAGCCTCAGAGTTGTCCAAGTGCTGCACCATGTCATTGATGGCAGTGAAAACCTTCTTGCCATGGCCCCTGACCTGGTCTGACTGTTTCATCTCCTCGGCAGAGTCCATGCCTTTGAAGTGTGTGAAGTAGGACTTGGTGTCGGGGTGCTCGGTGAACATCCTGTTGAGAAAGGAGACATGTCCCCAGCTGTGGGCCGAGGCACTGGCATGCTCTGGGCTTGGGCTTATGCATTTATTGCCCTTTTTCCTTCCCTTTATCAGAAGAGACACATCTTCCCCCTGCCTTTCTTGTTTTTCCTTTGCCCTTCCCATCTGCACAGAGCCCCTGTGCCCACAGCATCCTGTGCCCTCCTGAAGTGCTGGGGTTAAACCCCCAGCCCTGATTGAGGGTTGGCATAGAGATGATGTCCACAACCAGGCAAGAAAGCCCCTCCTGATTGATTTTCACCCCAGGTCTGGCCAGCCTTGGGTGGGAGCTGATGAGGAGATCACCCCCAGGTGCCCCCACCTTCCACAGTAACTTGGAGGTGGGGCAAGAAGCCACCTCTCTAAGAGCTGGCTCTGCTGGCAGTGGGGTGGGAGGTCTGTGTGCACAGTGTGTGAGCTGTGTGGTTGTTAAAGGGGCTCCCTGACTCCTCACAGCAACTGGAGCTCCCAGTAGTGGTGGGACAATATTGAGACAGGAAGGGAATTGTGGGGCTTTCTCCTGGCAGTCACTGTGTGGTTGGGGCTGGACTGGTTGCCTGGGTCCTTCCTCCCCTGTGGCCTGGGTGTGGAATTGACTCCCTCCCTTCTTCACTACGCTGTGAGTAAATGCACTGGTCTGTTCACTCCTCCAGTGGTGGCCACCTTGGACCTCTTGCATATGATCTAAGACCTGAGGGAGGGACCTGGCTCATGTGCTGCCCATTAATGAAAATCACCAAGTCCAACTTGTGCTGTACTCTTTCCTGTTTGTCTATGTCTGTTTTCTTCTGGGTTGCCTAGAACTTCTCTAAGGGCAGGGCTGGGGCTGTAGGACACGCAGGTAAAACCTTCTAGAGTAAATCCCCCTGGGAAGTTGAGGCACTGGATGCTACTAGCATTTTATGGCTGCATTTCTGTCCCTGACTCCTTGGGTTGTGTTGACTGCAGAAGAAAAGAGCAGTGCCTAACACTCTTTGAGACTGATCCAGGCACAAGATGTGACAGACAAGAAAGCCAGCGGGAGTGGTAAAGCTATGGTAGGTAACCAGGAATAGTATTTGGACTGATCAGTGCATGTGGAGGTGATGCAAGTTCCAGCTGAGAGAGGAGTGTGTGAAAGGTGAATAGAAGAAACTTCTGTCTTATGGAAGAAGAGAGAAAAAGAGAGTGAAAACTAAGAGAGGGAAGTGCCCAGGAAGGGTACAACACAATTAAATAGCTGTGCTCTGGACTGGAGAGGCTGAAGGAGAATCAAGAGAGAAATACTGAGGGCATGCAAGTTAAAAAAAAAAAATGCATTAAAGGAGTTTAGAGGCAAAGGGGAAGAGGGAATTAGGACACTTGTTTTGTTCCTGTTTTCTTTCATACCACACTTTCTTTTCTTTATCTGAAATAGGTGGAGCAAATAAATTGTTCTTGTCTCTTCTTCCTTTCCTCCCTTCCCTTTAACTCTTCTTTGTGTGCATCTCTTCTCTTCCCCATTTCCTCCCTGAGGTGGGATAAACCCCAGCAAGTCAAAGTGTTCCCAGCGAGGGCTGTGTGTAAAACATTAAGACATGCTCCTGGGTGGTGACTCCATCCTTCCTGCCACTCCTCCAGCCCTCTGGGGTGGCAGCAGCAGGGGCTGTCTCCTTACCTGACCAGCACGGCCGTCCCGTTGTCCTCGGCATCCACGTAGATCTTCTCCCAGGCACCACGGGCACTTTGCACCTCGGCTTCAGAGAAGGACATGGTGGAGGAGACCCTGGCAAGGAGCAGAGCAGGAGGGAGAAGACAGGGGGGTCCTGGCTGGGCAGTTCTGCTCCAGTTCTCTCCTTGGGGCTCTCTAAATACCGTCCCAGGGATTTAAGAGATCTTGAATGGACCCTTTGTCTCCCTTGCCCTCGGTCACATTTCTGCAGGCTTTAGGGCTGCCTAATCACCTTTAATCAGGAAAGAAAGCAACCACATGAGGAGGGAGGACTAGTGCTCTCACCACAGTGTCAGGTGCCAGAGCAAAGATCTCCCTGTCTGAGAAGGGGAAAAAAGGAATTTTTCAATGGGCAAGAGGAAGATCAGCTCTCCTTCCTCCCACCCCTGCCACGGCCAGTGCTCGGCTTCTCCTTCCTGAGTGTGATCCTTGCCCGGGCACTGATTTTCCCAGTGTGCTCCCAAAAGCACTGCTGGGCTGCACTCTGGTGCCCTGCCATCCTCTCTTCCCAGCATTTCTTGGTCCTTTAGAGCCCATTCCCAGCTCCAGCAGCTCTCCACTCCTGCTCCCATGCCACTGTCCCTGCTCTCCCCACGGCCTCTGGCTTAGCAGGGGCTCACCCTGTGGATGCAGGAGCTGTGGCCAGCCCAGAACAAGAGTGTTGTGGGGACAGTGATGGCAGCAGGGGCACAGCTGCCCTGAATGCCACCTCATTTTGACCCAGGAGAGGGTGCAGGGCAGCCAGGCTGGGGGTGCATGTGTTCTGCCCCCCCAGGATCTCTGTCCTGTCCCTGAGCCCTGTTTGCTTGGGAGGGAGAAGCAGGGCAGTGGCAGGAGGGCGGGTGTGGAGCTGCAGATGGTGCCCACAGGCCCGTTACCCTCACGGTCACTTGGAACCAGAGGCAAAAAAAAATCTTGGCTAATCCACAGGGCGCCTGGGCTTAACCTCTGGCAGGAATGTTCTGGTTAAGTCCAGGGCACATGCAAAATAGGGGATTAAGGGGCTTGAAGTGCCACTGCTGGGTGCCACAAAGCCTCGTATTGTTGGGGTGGTTTAGAGGAGGTGAGGAAGAGGCGTGAGGGCACATGGGTGGCACGGGAGCAAAACCAGCCCCATGCCCTGGGGCAGAAGGGAAACGGTGGTTACAGTCTCAGAGACCTGCAGGTGCTGGGGGGTTGTGCCCCAACCTTGCCAAGGGAGGCCTCAAATGACTTCAGCTGAACCCCTCCCCTCCCCTTCCCTCCTTCTTGCTCCCTTTTCACCACAGCAAACAAAGCATGGCCTGATTGATAGAAAGCTGCACAGCCTTCTGCTTTCTCTGCCCGAAATCCTCAGAAAAACATCCCAGCTTTCAGGAGAGCTGGGGGGCACGCTGCTGGTGAGCCCACTGCCCTTTGGAAGGCAAAGGCAAAGCAGGGGAGTGCTGCTTAGACTGACTTAACTTTAAGTCTGACTTAAAGGCAGATTTTATACTGAATTTTTTTTTTTTTTTTTT
>NW_008581434.1:8832-13529 GCF_000691845.1 Merops nubicus
AGGAGAGAGGAGGTGCTCAGGGGGAGGGGCAGGACAGTTTGTCCCTGATGTTTGGGACCCTCACTGGGAAACAGGACACGAAGTGGTTGTAGGAATCAGAAATTACCTTGAGAACATGGAGTTTTATTCTTCTGTATTTAAAAAAAAAAAACAACCCACACCTCATCCAGCCCTAACAATGGCTCAAACCCTCCTCCAGTTTTTGGCAGCCCCTGCCTGGGCTGTGCAGCCCTCTGACCTGTAATGGGCATTGTCTGGGGCAGTGCCAGCTCTCAGTGCCAAACCTGCCCAGGGGTGCCCGGAGCCTCCCTCCTGCCTGGGATCGATTTGCTGGCGTGGATCCCAGAGCCATTTTACAGGAGTTCTTGCACCATAGAACCTGCTCTGGAAGTGGACTCTCAGGAGACAGGCACACAGAGGTGTGTGGACCAGACACAGACACTGGGGCCCACCCTTGCATGCCAAAGGCCACGTGTCTCCAGTCTCCACACACAGAAACACCTGCCTGTTAGTACTCAGCTGTTCTCCCACATCTGTACAATTTGGGGCTCTGCAGCCCTTCAGATACACACCAGCCACAGCTGCTGGTCAGAGTGCTCTAGAAACCCTATTTCACCTCAAAAAGGGGGATGCAATAAGGCATCTTTATGTACTCATGTGACAGATATTCAGTGAGAAGCTTGAGATTTGCCAAATAAAAAAGACTGAAAATCCTGCTCTGTGCCTGCCAAGTCCTTTCCTCTAGTTCTGCTTTCTAGTCCAGCAGATTCCCTGTCTGCACAGGCTCCTCCTTGGCTGAACAATCTCCCTGGCATTGTCTCGAGCGCCCCGAGAAAGAAAGGCAAATTTCTGTGCAGCTCTCTGCAGCAAACTGCTCTGCTTCTCTCAGGAACCCCCTGTTCTGTGGGCATGTTGCAGGTCACTGACAGCACGAGCTGAGAGCCAAGTATATGCAGGAAAAGTCACTTTTAGAAAACCAGAGTGTTCTGAGAAACTGGCAGTAAAGGACTTTTACTAGAAATACTTATTCTGAGATAGAGCAGGTGATTTAAAATCACATCTGCACCATATTTCCTTATGACTTTGCAAGAAGAAACTCAATAGTTTCCCATACCTTGTGAGGTGCTGCAGGCTAAGGTGAGCAGTGCATCAACCCTTGGTTTTGCCCAGGCTTTGGAAGGTAAATGGCAAGGACGTTGTGCAGGATCAGTAAGACCCTGAGCTTCAGCATGACCCTGAGCCCAGTGCCACGGGATTACATAGGTGGAATTGTACATGTATGGCAAGCTGCCATGCTCTTATTTATTAACCTGCTTTGAAATTTTCTTACCCTAACTTTTAGGACCCTGTGGCTTCTCGAACCTGCCTCCTCTTGTTCTGTGGATCAGTCTTATCTCTGAAGCTCATTGCTTCTGCAGCTTCTCATGTAGGGTTTTTTCCTTTTGATTTTTTTTTTCTTTCCTTAACATCTTTTTTTCTAGCTTTAGGCTAAAACACTCAACTTACAAACCTCTATATTTCAAAGGCTGATTTAAAAGCCTTCAGAAGGCCACAAGCACTGCTGCATCCTTTCTAACAGGCTTCACACACATCTCCTGGTCTCTCTTATCAGTGGGAGCAGACTTTTTGCCCTGTCTGTGCAGCACCCAGCAGAATCGAGCAGACCTGGGCTCTGAGGTGCTGCTGAAACAGCTTTTCCCTGTTACATAGGCTCAGCAGATCAAAAAAGAGCAACGATTTCCCCCTCCCTAGAAAAGGTGTCATTTGGCCTAGAGTGCAGTAGCCCTGAAACAGGGACTGAGCTGCCTCCTTCCTGTGCAGCCACAGGATCTTCCACCTCACAACAGACCAGTTCCTTCATCCGTTAGCAGCAAAGGTCCCTTGATTGCTCCAAGTGTCTCTGGGAGTGACATCTCCCCGGGCTGGACTCTCACCTCTGGTGCAGAGGCCCATATCTAGCCTGTGATTCAACACAACCTCTTTTCCCAGTTCATGATGTTTGGGGGTGAGACTTCACCCAGGGTGAACATCCACAGCATCGCTGTGGGGAGTTATGCCACATATTTGGTGGGGGCTGCATGCCTTAAACCACTCCCACCAGCAAAGCGAGCTGTGGGATTTGAGTATCAAATGTCCCAGCAAAGTCTAAGCACTTTGGAGCAAACAACAGAACAGCATTGTTCTAGAAAGGTCGCTGGGGTAGGGATCGTGGTTGTGGCTGCTGCTGCACTGCCCTGAGCGGGCGTGTTCCTGCAGAACAGGTTGAGTCACACAGATGTCTCCTGCCTTCTGGAAGGATGCAATCGTGGAACAACCCAGAGTCCTCTTCCCTTCCTTCTGACATCTTCCCATCCAGCCCCACAGTCAGTCACCGTGACAGATGGACTTCACGTGGCCTGAGTAAGACTCCACAGTGTACCTGATATCTCCTCTGGCCACCTCATTCTGCTCAGCTGCTTCACAGGCCTCTGGGCCTCTCAGGAAGACACAACTCAAGGAAGGGAACATTTTAAGCCGGAAGCTGCACCATGTACCACCTCAAAGTTAATCCAATGTCCTTGGGGTAATTTTCTAATTAATATTATTAAAAGGAAGCTAGTGTGGGATGCGGAAACAATCTCCTCTGTTCTAACTTCCACATGCTGGGTCTCAGCCGACAAGGGAGACACGCTCAGGGAACCTGTGTCTGAAAAGGCAAGGGCAGGCCTGAGAGTTTCCCAGCACATTGGGACAAGGAGCCCTCGTGGGGGACCCCTGTGTCCAGGGAGGTCTCCTTGCTGCTGCTTGCACCTTGCCCCTCTCCCAGCCACAAAAGAGAAGCAGAGGCCCCGGGTGAGTATTTGACTTGTCGTTCACAGCTTCGAGGAGGAATCCAGGAGAGGCCAGTGGAGCCACAGCTGCAGCTTGTTGTGGCTCCCAGGAGGAGTAAAACAACCAGGAATGGAAGATCTTGAGGCTTAAACCTTTCCTTCCCACGAGAGCATGGCTCATGCCCCCTCCCCAGCCTCCCACCGAGCCCTCAGCGTGGGAAGTGAGGGTGTCTGCAGTGGGCAGGGAGCTTCTCTGGAGGAATGGGCCAGCAGGCCTGGGCTCCACCTGGAGAGAAGGTGACCTAGGGGATCACAGGTGGCAGAGAGGGTGGGTAGGAGCTACACATCCACCCTCCACCTTCAGCTGCAAGAACTAGGCTGGAGGAAGCAAAACAAGAGGAGGTGCTTCACCACACAGCAGACAGTGCAAATTTCCAAAGGGTATTGGGCAGCACAAATATCACTGAGGTCATCTGGGCAGCTACCAGGAGAAGACCTCCATCTGGGGTCCTTGCAGGCTGGAGACAGGATACAGGGTAGCTGGCCCTTCAGTCTGGAACCACGTGGGCTGCTCTTGTATTTGTACAAATTTGCTCAAAGAAAAGCTGCTCTTAGTTTTGCAACAGCAAGCTTTACGGTTGCCACACATCACCCACCTCAGTCTGACCAGGTATCTCCACAGCTGCAGAAAGGCAGCACGAAAAGGGCACGTTAATGCGTACCCTAATTTGATAACGATGCAGTCATGTGCCACCCTTGATCCGGATCAAGTACCGGTGGACAACTCAGCAGCGACCTGGCATCACTGCTGGTGTGACTGTAAGCTCATGCAGGCTTGAAATGCTCCCGAGAGGAAATCTCTGTGGGTGGGACCCTGAGCTCAGATGAGCCTCAGCCACGCCTGTCTCCTCTGCCTTTGTCCCCAGCACTCCTGGGCTGCTCCCAGACTGCTGAAGTCCCAGAGCTTCCTGCCAGGACCTGGGAGATGGCAGGAAGGGAACGGTGAGGGTGTGGAAGTGAACCTCGCCAGTGAGCCTCCTGACAGCTGCCAGGGGAGGCAGAACTGTGGGCAGAAGCAAAACTCTGCATTTTTGGTAACGTCTCTTTCAACGCCAGGAGGAAGGTGTGTGCTGCAGGGCCCGAGGGGTTGTGCTGTGCTGCCAAGGCCGTTCTGAGGCAGGTCAAACGGCAGCACGGCCCGCAGTGCAACCCAGAGCCACCGTCCTGCCGGTAGGGATGCCGCACCAGCGAGTCAGGACGAGAGAGGAGGTGATGCTGGGGACGCTTACCCCCACCCACGCCTGCGCAAGGCAGCTCTTCCTTTACCTGAGTTTTTTTTTTCCTTAATTAGATTTTAAATGGCGTGTGTATGAAAAAAAAAAAAAATGCATGAAAAAAGAATCACTTCCTTTCCTGCAGACACATGAGACGTCAGGATGATTTTGGTGACGTGTTTCTGAGCCTCCTGAAGGGCCTCAGGGCAGCACAGAGTGGAGATGGTGTGGGAGGAGACACCAGCGAGAGATTTCTTCACTCTTTAAGGATTTTAAAAAGATCAATCTCCTCAGCGTGAGGCGGCAGGCCGAAGGCACGCTCCGCCCCACACACGCGGGTTCTGTCCTTGGCACGCTGGGCACAGGGGTCGGGCAGATCGCAGCACCCGGGCATCCCGCGAAGTAGGCGGGTCACCCGGGGGCGACCTGTACCCGCGCAAAAATTCCTCTCACATGCGTAGTGAGGACCCGGGCGTCACCCCGGGTCGTTATTTTCCTTACTCATAAGTTTAAGGCATAACGATCACCCCTCCGCCCCGCGGGGAGAACCCTAAGCGTCAGCTCTGTAGGCTAGGGCGAGGATCTCCCCACGCCGCCCCCCTACGCCCAAGTA
>NW_008581435.1:0-323 GCF_000691845.1 Merops nubicus
GTCGCGGGCGTTGCTTATAAGGACGTGAGTCTCACTTGTTTATCGTAGCGGAGCATAAAAGGAACGGACTCGCTAATGGGATGTTGCCTCCCAAGCATCCCCACACGCATTTTTCTTACAATAATTAACTGTGCCGGGTCCTACCGTCAGTCCAAGGTCAATTTAATGAAATAAAACACCTTATATGGCCATATGGCCAACACACCATCACTTAGCCTATTTAGGGTCTTTGTTTAGAGAGGATCCGCCTCTGAGGTTCCACGGGCTCGCTGGTATTTATACCAAAGGCACATCGGGACTCGGTCCCAGAGGAAAGGAGCTCT
>NW_008581436.1:0-470 GCF_000691845.1 Merops nubicus
CGCGGCAGCTGCCCGTGTCCGTGTGTCCCTGTGCCCTGTGTCCCTGTGCCCTTGTGTCCCCGTGCCCTTGTGTCCCCTCTGGCCTTGTGCCCCGTGTCCCTGTATCCCCTATGGCCTCGTGTCCCTGTGCCCCATGTCCCTGTGTCCTTGTGTCCCCTCTGGCCTTGTGCCCCGTGTCCCTGTATCCCCTATGGCCTCGTGTCCCTGTGCCCCATGTCCCTGTGTCCTTGTGTCCCCTCTGGCCTTGTGCCCCGTGTCCCTGTATCCCCTATGGCCTCGTGTCCCTGTGCCCCATGTCCCTGTGTCCTTGTGTCCCCTCTGGCCTTGGGCCTTGTGTCACTGTGCCCTGTGGCCCTGTGCCCTATGTACTTGTGTTCCCTGTGCCCCATCTGTGTCCCTTCCACTGTGCCTTCTGTTGCCCTCCGTGTCCTATCACAGGGTCACAGGCTGGTTTGTGTGGGAAGGGACCT
>NW_008581437.1:0-211 GCF_000691845.1 Merops nubicus
TGATCTAGTTGGAGATGTCCCTGCTGATGGCGGGGGGTTGGACTAGATGCCCTGGGGAGATCCCTTCCAGCCCGGCCGCTCTCTGATGATGACTATGATGCTGAAGCCCATCCCCACGTCCTCACCCCACCCTTGTACCCCCAGCTCAGCTGCTGGCAGGACCACGGCGGGCCTGGCAACGGGACGGCGGGGCCGGCGCGGGCCGGGGGCT
>NW_008581438.1:0-214 GCF_000691845.1 Merops nubicus
TCCAGCCTTGGGGAGCAGTGTGGGATGTCCTCAGGCTGTGAGGGTCAGGGCAGATGGTGTCAGCCAGGGCTCAGCCCTCTCCCATCTGGGATGCCCACAGCTTGGATCCCACCAAGGACGGGTCACCTGGTGTCCTCGGGGCACGAAGCCTGGCAAAGCAGCACGCCCGGGTGGAGCTCTGGCAGGCACTGACCCAGCTCTCCCTGGGGCTGCA
>NW_008581439.1:0-4437 GCF_000691845.1 Merops nubicus
TCCAACCTAAAGGATTCTATGATTAATGCAGTGTGTGGTGCTGCTTGTTGCACTGGTACAGCTGCAGGCAGAGGCAGACATTCTACTATGTTACACTGTGAAATCAGGCACGGAAGCTGTGGCAGTCCCAGAAAGGTTTGCTATGGTTGTCAAGCCAAAGAACTCGTGTCCCAGTCCCTGGGATCTGGTTCACAGACCGGGCGGAAGTCGCTGGTGTAGAACTCTGCCTGCAGGAACTGCTGCAGCTCCCCCACGTTGGCCAGCGTTGCACTCATCCCAATGATCTGTGTGCCCTCTGTGGAACACAAGTTGAGATAATTCACTGCCATGCTCACAGCTTTCAACACTTCTGCTCAGTACTGAATTCATGAGCTTGCTTCTTCAGCATTAGTCTTGTTACATGTCCCAGGAGCTGGCTGGAAAGGGGACAGAGCTGAGCAGCATGACCTGGGATGTAAGCTTAAAAAGGGATCCCTCCCTACAGAGGCATTTAGCTGCAGTGGCTGAGGGGCTCTGGGCAGGCATGGAAAGCACTGGACAATACTCAAGGTTTCTCAGAGGTAGTATCAAAAGAGCTTCAGAAGCAGACAGCCCCCACCACAGGGTGAGCTGAGGTGTGAGGGAGGGAACACTCCTGCTGCAGGAGTCCTGCCCTGGTTTTACAAGATGGCCAGAACCCAGGAATCCAGGGAGCTGAAGTGTCCAGCTCTGGAACCCCACACAACAGGGCCATGGAGCTGCTCAAGCAGGTCCACAGGAGGCTCACAGAGGTGATCTGAGGGCTGGAACCCCTCTCCTGTGAGGCCAGGCTGAGAGAGGTGGGGTGTTCAGCCTGGAGAAGAGGAGGCTCTGGGGGGACCTTACTGAGGACCTCCAGTATCTGCAGGGGCCTACAAGAAACCTGGGGAGCTACTTTCTGCAAGGGCATGCAGTGAATATGATGAGGGGTCATGGGTTTAAACTGGAAAAGGGTAGATTTAAACCAGAAATGAGGAGGAAGGTCTTCACTGTGAGGGTGGTGAGACACTGGAACATGTTGCCCAGGGAAGCTGCAGACATCCCAACACTGGATGTGTTTGAGACCAGGCTGGATGGGGCTTTAAGCAGCCTGATGATGGTTCCTTCCAACCCAAACCACTCTGTGGTTGTATCACTTTTCTCTAGAGATGCCACCACTAGAATATTTTAACACCATTAACTGTAGCCATGACTTACTGCTAGTGTAAAGGACTTTTGCAAGAGTTATTTCCAGTGTCACTCCACGACTCCCTTCACCAAGCATATGTAACTGCAGAGAAGGGGAAGAGGAAAGGCAGGAATGTCACCAAATGAGGATTAGTCCTAAAGAAACTCCAAACAATTACGTGGTCCCAAACAAATATTACAGGAACCTCTTTGTTGGCTATGACACTCCTCTGATAAAGTTTCACTGCTAAGTTCCCTCACTGAAACAACATTTAAGACTCATGGAAAAACAGACCCAAGAGCTGACAAATGAAATAAGATTTACCTTCCACTTAACTACACACTAACTGACACAGTTAACTCCTGACAGCAACAGGAGACCTGTGTATTCACCAGCCTAAAGCAATTTTAAAGAAATTGTGTTTTAAGCAGCATTTACATTGGAAGTTAACATAAAAATATTTCTAGCAGGCAGCTAATTCCAGAAAAAGTTGATTCTTAAGCTGCCTTCTGTTTAGAGGGTACTGTGTTGAAGTGAAGGCACAATTCTGAATCTTATGCTTCAGAATATCTTATCTATGCTTAATTCTGAAGCATTCCATGAATTAAAAATCCTTGTTAGATGTTATACCTATGATTCAGCCCTACAGTCAGCTCTCAGCAGCACAACTCAGCCACACCAATATAAAGGAGGATAAAGGGAAAATCCTCCCAGTCAGATATTGGTATTTTTATTTCTAACATTTCATTTAGTTGTTATTAATACCAGGCACAAAGACAGTTTTATATTTAGGAACTCAGTTCTGGGATCCATCAAATGCTTTCCATGTGATTAAAATGATTTCTGTTCTCTCTAATCCATTTTAGATGTCTAACTGTCAAGTAGTTACTAAGGAATTCACCATCAGCCCCTAACAGTGGAGCTCAGCACAGGATCTATCATCCTGGTACAGCAACAGATAAGGGGAAACAACTGTATCAGTGTCACAGAATTGCACAACAGTGCAGAAAAAACCTTACAGAGTAACTACAGGATAAACAGCCCAAGCAAACCCAAGTCATTAAAACAATGCTCTTTGCCAATTAATTGCATATTCTGTCTTGGTAAATCTGACAACTTACCTCATCTACTACAACAAGCCCAAGGTCATCAATTCTTCCTGTCTCAATCAGGGAATTCACTAGAGCATTTCCCTTTTCTATGGTAGCAACATAGAGAGACTTTTTTACTCTCCTCTTGATGGGTGGAAATCTTCCTTTACTTCCTGCATATTCTTCAACCAGGAAATCCAGTTCTATCCCAAAACTCGATAAACCCCTAACCTGGATAAAAAAAATACCCATTAGAGAGGAGGCTCGTGCTCAGTTTGGATTTCAGAGCTGCCTCAAGAACTCGGGGTGCAGAAAACCAGTCACAGAATCACAGAATCAATCCATGCTACAGTCAGCCCTTTGGGCAGTGCAGACACATTAGCTAGGACTGCTTGCTAAAACTGAAAGCTGAAGTGTTTAGAAACATTATCAAGCTTGGGTTGTATCTGTTCTCTAAAATTAACCTTTTTTCTATACAGAAAAATATTACTTTTTATTTCAGGGTCACTCTTTAGCAAGTTGGGCAGTGCAGCTCTAAGGCTGCAGAGCCACACACAGCACTGCAAAATGCTCTTTCAGTATTCAGCACACTGTGTGTCCCAGCAGCTTCACACCAAGCCTGTTCTGTCATAAATGACTGACCCTCTTAGGAGAGAAGTCACTCACTTTCCCACAAAATGCCTGTGAAAAATCACAGAGCTTGCCAAAACCAGGGTTAAAGCAGCCCAGTGACAAGGCACATAAGCAGCACAAACTGTACCCAGACCTTTTCCTGGACAATAGCAACGTATGGCAGGATCATCAGAACATCCTTCTGCCTGCAGAGCAGCTCCTGGAGGATTATTATTTCAGCTACCAGTGTTTTTCCCCCACTGGTTGGCAATGAGTATATTAAATTCTTCCTCTGCTGTAGAGACTCTAACGTCAAGCACTCGTGCTGCCATTCTGCAAAAATCAATACAGGAACTGTTAGCAACCCCCCATGGCAAGTGAACACCCAAATGCTCAGGTTTCATCTGGAGTAGATTAAGCCCCGTGCTAGAAAGCTTGTCTTCAATAAAATGCTGAAAGCTTTTGGTGATTGAGCCTTCCAAAGCATTCTGCAAGCCATACCAACTGTCCCCACCCACCTAAAAAAACCAAATAAACATTTAACAAAACAAAACAATTACCTCCCAACATGGCCTATTACCTAAAA
Source organism: Merops nubicus (assembly GCF_000691845.1). Taxonomy (NCBI): domain Eukaryota; kingdom Metazoa; phylum Chordata; class Aves; order Coraciiformes; family Meropidae; genus Merops; species Merops nubicus. The sequence goes on from NW_008581439.1 coordinate 3,476, forward strand.
TTATTACCTTAAATATTTTCCCCCTGTAACAGGTAAAACAGGCAAGACTTCACTAGGAAGTTCTTTTTGAAGAAAGCATCAGCCCCATTACCATAAAGCGTTTCAATCCCCCGGAGCTGTCTGAGCAGGTCCTTGACTTTGCTGGGTAACCCATAGAAAGGGCCTTTGTCCACGGAGGAGGATTCAATAGCTCTCTGAGCAACAGAAATCTCTTCAGATAAAACAGCTTCTTTAAGCTGCTTGGTCTTGGAGACCTGCAGAGTCTGGGCTTTGGCATTTCCAGTCATAGCACTTTTCAGATGATCTTTAAGACTCTCAGTTTTAGGTAGATCACACTTCGAGTGTGAAGAAAAGTCAGCAGGTCTGTTCCTGTGTTCAGCACCAGGATGAAAAGATGGTGGACTTCTGGTTTTGTCTGAGGAGGAATGCTCACACAAATTTGTCCTTTCTAAGACTGGAGATATCCTAGAACCAGAAGAAAGTTCATCCATTGTGTCAAAATACAGCAGCTGGGATGATGGCAAGTCGTCCAAAGCAGATTCAGCTGGTTCTGGACTGCTGCCCACTGGGTCATTTCTATTCATTTCCAAAGGCTGCTCTTGGCCAGCTCTAAGGGCAGGCATGTTTTCTGAAGCAGACTGACCCTGTGTTTGCTGGTGAACGTCTGACTGAAGATTCTCAAGACTGGCTTCACCAGCTGCTGTACCAGCTGTACTCTTATCCTGCATGTATTTGTGCTCTATGGCATCAACTTGAGCCAGCAAAGAATCGTTTCCAGCAAAGCCATCGTAGTCACCGAACATGTCTTCTTCACTGTCGTTACTGCACTGTAAAAACAAAGCAAGGAGTATTAATGCTCCAAGGTAACACCAGAGGCATAATCCGCACAGCACACACGTCAGATGCGAGTCCCCTAAGCCTTCTCCACCTTAACCGGGCAGTTCAGCGTTTTGCTGATGTTT
>NW_008581440.1:0-3240 GCF_000691845.1 Merops nubicus
CGGGGGGTGCCAGGCCTGTCCCTGCGGCGGCACCGCTCCTCGCCTCATCGTCCCGTCGGGCCCTGCACAGCGCCTGCTCGACTGGAGCCTCCTGTGCTGGCAATTAATATGTTATGCCCTGATTAATTAGCAGGGTTAATTATGATTGCTGTTGCTTAAACCTATGCCGGGAGCGATGGCGTCGTGTCGCTGTGACTTGCAATGCCAAGGGTGCGCTCCTGGGAACTGGGCCCAGCACGGGTCGGCGTCGGGTGTCCCCGCAGTGCTGAACTTGGGAGACGGGTCCCTGCTCACTTCGGTTGGCACCCGCTTGCAGGGTGGCACCTCCCAGCTCCTTGGTGAGGGGAATGAACCCAACTGGCTGATCCCACAGGCATGGGCCTCTTGTGTACTTGTCCATATAACTTTAAAGGGAGTGATTTAGAAGCAAACACCAAACTGGTGCCAACCCCAACCTTGACAGATACTCTGGGCTTTCACAGTGCTCAGTAGCTTCTGGGCAGCTCTCACAGCCACGGGCACCGGTGCCAACCCTTGGAAGCCATAGACAGGTGCCACCTCAGCGTGGTGTGGGCAGAGCTGGACAGGGGCAGTGCGGCTGGGGGAGGAATCCCTCAGTTCCTCAGCTCTGCAGTCACAAATGCTGGGTGAGGACAGCAGGGTAGGCTCAAACCCAGCGCGCAGCGCAGCATCCCCAGTTTCCTGTTAAGCTTTTGATTTGTCTGTGTGTGAAATAGTGAGACTTGGGGCCTTTTTGGCAGTTGTGAGTGAGAGATGACCACCCTTCTCATTGACTTATCCTTTTGAAGCTATCATCACTCATTTCTCTTGGGAAGAGAATGTGAGGCACTGGTAAATAATATAGGGTTGTGTATTTCTTTATCTCCCATAGTGTGTTGTCTCCTACACGCTGTTCTGTTCTAACAACATCCATCAAGACAAATGCATACCTGAGAACAGCTTCCCTCAAACCTCAGAAATCTTCTTCTGAGGTCACAAACTATACAGAGAAGACAAAGAAGAAACAAGAAAGAAATTGCACAAACAATTAAACATTTTTTTTCCAGAGACATAGAGGATTCCCCTTGTCTGCACAAGGCAAGCACCAAAATAAGAATGCCACATCTCAAACACAAGGCAATCTATTATTCTCAGAGCAGTAACATGATACATTATCAGCCACCTTATCCTAGCAAAATGTATCATTACCTGCACTTTCTGCACTTTCCAGATCAATCCACTTTAAAAATGTAGTAATATAGAAGGGTATTAGGTACTAGAAAACTCATTATGAAAATGGCGCACTCAAATTCTTTAAAGGTGATATTTCATAAAATATACTATGCCTAGCTCTTGGCTCAATCATTCTTTTTAATAGCTCCATAGCAGCCAGAAAATAAAGTATTCATGAAGATTGAAGAAGATGATCCCATGAACTTCAATTTAATTGGTGCAAATTAAAACGATCCATCTTTTCACGCTGCCCGTCTATCTCCAATCATCAGTGCACTGCACGTCCAGCACCCTGATTACAATTATCTTTTAATAGGAAAACTTGTCACTTTTTGTGTGATTTACATAAGCTTGCACAAACTTACTGGTATCATTTAAGGTTGGAATGTATGATTTTTTTTTCACTCAGGTCCCCTGATGTAGTTGGGGGGAGGGGGTACCCAGAGGTGAGGTGGGCTCTTGGCAGGGGGCTCATTTACTGCACTTAGAGCCTGGACTTGTACGAGAGGAATGCCAGAAAGCAGCCTTCAATACATCTTCATTCACCAGACCTCCCCCCAAAGAAGTGCTAATGCAGCCGGATTTCATGGTGTCTTTGCAATGACCATTGCAATTACAATACAAAAACCTAGATGACATTTTGACTTTTAATTAGGAGGGAAATGATGCTGGTCCCTGCTGATGGCTCTCTCTCTCCCTCCAACTGCTCCTAGCACTCCCGTCCTGAGAAGGTACCCTGCAGGGTTTAATAAGCCATCAAATCATAGTGGTGTGGGACGTATTCTCAAGAGTTCAAATAAAATTACCATAAATGTATGTTTACTGTGCCTGGCCTAGTGTCTGGGATCTGGCTGAGGGCCTCCAGCCAGGAGCAGCAAAAAGGACCCACAGTATTAATTATTGTTACTATCGTTATTACTGTTTTCTTTGTGATGGCCACAATCCAACAGCGAGGACGCTGCAGAATGATTCATTGCCTGAAGCCATTTATGTATAATATGTTTCAATTTCATTTCCTTATCTTTGAAAGGCAACCGTCCTTATCACAGATGGCTTCCATGCTTTAAGATGTTGTGAGATTTAGCTCTGTCTTCTGAGGCCACGTTTTTCTATGCATTGAAATAATTAGCATTGTTTAGCTTTCGTCCGTGCGTTCCCTGATAGCATTAACCCTGAACGAGAGGTAGGCAACCCGCAGAACAACGGGTGAGACTTGTGCACTCTTTGTGATCTTGCTGATCCTGCTCACACTTCTACTGAAGCACATGGAGGGACGGTTTTTAGCCAGAGCTAATTTCCAGCTCCCTCTTCTTGGCGGCAGGGGAGAGCGGGCGGGAGCCCCTCGCTGCACGGCACGCCGCGCACCCGCGCACTTCATCGGGGGCGAGGATTGAACTTTTTAGCACATCCACCGCAGGGCAATTTGGAGGACTCCTTTGCTGCTGGAGTTGAAATGAAACTCATGGCTGATCTCATTAAGCACTTGTCTCATTTTGGTGCATGAATATTAAATAGGATCGTGTGTGAGCAGGATGCTGCAGGAAGGAACGTTTTTCCTCTCAGCCCAGCGCTGGGCACAGCTGCCGGCACTGCTGGGCTGATGTCCCGGGGGCCCTGTCCTGCCTCCTGTGGCAGTGGGACAAGGGGTCCCACAACTGCTGCCCTGGCTTCTGGAAGGTGGGTATTCCCTGTGCCCTGAGCTGCCGGCGCAGGAGGAGGACGTGCAGCGTGAGGGCTGCAGTCCTGGGATGAAGGGAGTTTTGGACAATATACCATGGCAGGAGACACTCTCTGCACCCTCCCTGCACCAGGCCGCTGGTGCTGAGGGTAAGGGATGGCGGTGGGGGGGTAGCAGGGGGGCGCAGCCCCTCTGCCCTCCTGCCTGCACCCCAGGCCACCCTGCTTCCTCGGACTGGGCACCCCCAGATGCTGCTCTCCAGGCAGCTCCCTGGGGCACTCGCCATCCGTCTTTTGTCACAGCAAACAGCACCGGCCACTGTGACCCAA
>NW_008581440.1:3430-3666 GCF_000691845.1 Merops nubicus
CCCGCCCGCCCCCCTGCCGCGCCCCCCGTAAGCAGGTAATCATGAGCTGCCATGGAAAGGTGACCCATTACCGTGATGGATTTGGTGTGAAAAACAAATGGACTGAGACCTGCGGATTGCTGTCCTTACTGCACCTTGGCCTTTTGTTCTGTCATATCAATATCCACACGGAGCCTCATTACACGCGGCTCCCGCGCTGTGACGAGCACGGGGAAGGTGCCACGCACCGCGGGGCA
>NW_008581441.1:0-353 GCF_000691845.1 Merops nubicus
GGGTGGGGGTCTGCCCAGGGGTGGCTGATAGGTGCTGGGAGCCTGGGCAGCTGAAACAAGCACCCTCCTCCTCTCAAGCACCCAAAAAATGCCCTCTGGGCAACCTAGAGAAGCAGCTCCCAGAGTTCTGGCCGCCAGTTTTGCAGCTGGGGCGCAGCACCGCGAGGGGCTGGGGGTTTTTTGGGGTGAGGCCTTGCCCCCCCTGCCATCCCCAAATCACCCAGGGGCACTGCGGGTCGTGCTGGGCGTTCAGCGCCACGGGGGCCTTGGAGGGGCTGGTGTTCAAGAGGACGGGGAAGCTGGGGGTGCTGAGCGAGCAGAACCTCATCGACTGCTCCCGAAAACTGGGCAAC
>NW_008581441.1:1183-1590 GCF_000691845.1 Merops nubicus
GCGTGTCGGAGGCTTGGGGCGAGCAGGTCCACATCCGACTGCTGAAAGGTCCCAACAACCAGTGCGGGGTGGCCAACCAGGCCAGCTTCCCGGTGCTGTGAGCCACCTCCTCCCTCTGGGACACCCCAGCTGCGCATCCACGGCCGTTTCCTTCTGGAAAGGGGGTTTTCTGAGAAGTGATTAAAAGTGCTGCAGCTAATTGCTCCGTGCCTGTGGCCGGGCGGGGGGGGTGGCTGGGGAAAAAGTCTGATGGCGTTGTGGTGGGAAAGGCAAAGCTCCCTCCACGTGGTACTTTCTCCAGTGCTTTCTCCACGCTGTTGCCTCCAGCCCAGCTCTCTCCTTCCCCTCCCCTGGCCCCTTCTCCCTCCAGCCCACCCCCAAAGGCCTCCAGCCAGGGCTGGATTTTC
>NW_008581442.1:0-31988 GCF_000691845.1 Merops nubicus
TTATTTATTTTTATTTTTCCTCCGCCTTATTTATTTTTATTTTTGCTCCCCCTTCAGTGAGCACAAAGGCCGCAGCCTCCTCTCCTTGCAGCCACGTGCTGGGTTCTGTTTGGACCCCAAGCCGTTTCCTCAGCACCCCCTCCCCCTGCTGCAAGATCATTGTGGTCAGTCAGCAAGATGAGGTGATAAGTCATGCGTCTCTCTGAACTTCGTGCTCATTTCTGATGAACACAGTGTTACATGCAGTGTTGGTCTTTTCCCACCTTTATTTGTTAGGGGGCTGTTTGCAACTGTTTGACAACCAGATCCTTAGGTCCTTCTGCACCAGGCAGGCAGCAGACCTTTCTCCCCTCCCTTTTTGTTTTCCCAGTTTTCTGATCCAATTTTCTTTGCTCTGCTTCTCTGACACCCTCATCACAGGCTACCTGCTGCTTGGGTTGGGGGCCGTCCATGCATTGACACTTGGAAACAAATTTTATGTCAAAAGAACATACAGGGAAAAAGAGTATCAATGGACAGTTGAAGCCTTTCTCCTCCATACTCCAGCTCTCTTCAGTCCATTTTCCTCTTCTCTCGCTCGACTCCACTGCTCTAATCTGCAAATGATCTTCACGGGCTATGCAAAGTACTGCTGTATAAGAGCAAATGATCAGAGGACTGTTTAATTTGGAAACAAATAAGAATAGACAGTCAGGTAAAGGACACCTTATTTGCTTTCTTGCAAGAACAAGGAGATATTCAATCATATTTAAAGTGGTGTAGTGTAAATCTTACCAAAGGGAAACGATTTTATATTATGCAGAAGCACTAATGCACAACCACAGGACTTAAGTAAAGCCAAGGTCAATAGGAATAATGAGGGGAATTCAACATTTGTATGCGTAATAAGACCATAAAATTATGTCTGATGGGAATTTGTGTTTTGTTAAAGAAACATTAAAACAGTATGTTTTTAAAAGCCATCCAGGGGTGTTATTAAATACAACTCATAAAGAGAGATAGTGAGAAATGGAGGAAAGACTAATATAGAGAGGGGGAGGGGGAAGTGATCTAGTTCTCTTCCAGTATCTAAACCTGTAGGCAGGACAGCACAGAGCTCCAGACTCCTCACATCCACCTGGTCTGTGTGAGCTGAACAGAGAGTTGGCATCAGCCACGTGGTCACTGGGTGCTGTCCCACAGCTTCTGCGGATGGCTTCAGTCCAGTCAAGGTCACACCTGTCACACTTGGTTAAGTGGGAGAAATCCCTACCACCAGGTTGGAGAGCTTGAGATTTGGGGTCACTTTGCCAGACAGCAGGATTTGTCACATCTTAATAAACAGAAATATCAACAAAAGCTCCATGGTGTTGCTTTCTGTAATATCTTACAGAACTGTTTCACTTAAATTCTTATATCATCTTAATTCTTGTATTTCATTTGTTCACCATGTAAACAGATTGGGAAGATTTAGCTGCCTAATGAGGTAGAATCCCTTCATCTTAAATCCCTGGAAGCTCCTACTGTCTGGAAAAAAAAGGCTTTTGTGAGGAATTATTTAATCCTTAATTCATTTTTATCATTTCTTTATCTTAATAAGAAAACCAAACATGAAAGTAGTTTAAAGATCTTTACTTAAGCTTGTTTTATATAACTGAATGAGGGATTTTCTTGTAAATTATACTCACCAAAACTTAAAATGTGGGGATTATTTAATAGCAAAATCAAGACAAAAAATAGCATAATTCTGAATATACCTACATGTGTACTTCTGAATGCTGAGCTGAACGTATGAATTACAGCATTCGAACTGAAAGATTATGGACTGAAAAGTTTAGCAATCACTTCAAACAAGCTGAAATTTCACATTAGTAAAGAAGTGAAAAGCTTAAAATAAAGCCAGGCTGTATTTACCCCTCTGCTTTAAAGTAACTTCCGTGCATGTGTTAACGATGTAGACAGTGCCGTCAGAATAACAATCGTTGTGCGTTCTGGGTGTGTAACAGGAAGGAAATTCTTTTTTTTTTTTCTGTCCAATGGAGAAAATAGAAAGATTTGCCCACCCTGATGCTAAAAATACAGAATAATTATCATCTGAGGCAAGTGCACTTCTGACCTAAGCATACATGCACACCACCTATTTTCAAGTCTGCTTTGTTATAATAAACAGAGGAATTTTTCCTCAAATTCAGACTTCAAAAGCAAATGCAAGTGGCTTTCCAGAGGAAGGGAAAACCAGTCCCAGAGAGGCAGAGGAAAAGGGAGTCCAGCCACTTTCAATGCCTTGTTGCAGTATTGCTTCCACGGCAGTACAACGTCTCTGAAAAGTGCCACGATCTCTCTAGATATGCTCCCAGCTGATATGAGCCTTGGTGACATAGCCCAATACCATTTATGGCCTCTGCTCCATCTGGCCAAAGTCCAACAGGTTTCATAGCATGAACATACCTTGTGGCATTCATAGAATCACAAAGTCACAGGATAGTTGAGTATAGAGCAGGCCTCTGGATGTCATGGGGTCCCACCTCCCTCCTCAAGCAGGGCCACTCAGAGCTAGTTGCCCTGGACCATGTCCAGGCACGTTTCAAATATCTCCAAGGATGAACACCCTATAGCCTTCGTAGGTAACCTGTTCCAGGGTTCAGTGATGAGGAACCCATCACAACTGTGTTTCAGTTTGGGCCTGCTGCCCATTGGGACGGTCTGTCTGGTATTTTCTTACTGTGAAGACTTTGAGTGATCTCAGCTATTAATGGAGGGTGATTCCCGATTTTTTGAAACACTATAGGGCAATAAAACAGAATTCTGGTTTCCTGAATAGTTGCTAAACCTTCAGAAAACCAGGAGTCATATCATAAATGAGTAGGCATAAAGTCAATGCATATTCAGCTTGTGCATTTTGGATGAATAGAAGGTGAAATTTGCTGCTTGGTTCCTTCTGCTTGGACCCTAGTTCCGTTTGTCAGTAGGTATAACTTCTGCTTTCTTCCAGGTTTTCCTTCTCAGGTTGCAGTTGTGGTCTTCACCTCTAAGCATGCAGGTCACCAACCAGCCCCATTAGGAACAACTCTTTTATGACCAACATAAAACCAGACACAGAAACGCAGAGTATCTAACATATGAGGTGTGCCTTGTGAGAGCTAGGACACAGCAGATGACACCAAACCACTCCTTTAATGGCACTCTTTTATATTTCATCATACTTACTCCTTCAGCATTGTCTACTCCTCTTTCTGAATCCCTCTTTTTGCAGTTCTACTCTCCCCCACTTCCCTCAGACCTTTCTTGCTTCTCATCCATTTTATAACAAATGAGAATTTAACCATGAAACTACTGCTCAACATGGGCAGGTGGATGAACTGCCTGCAGAAGACACATCTCACCCTGCTTCTCCCTGTCCATGAATCCAAAGAGGTTTCACACTAGAAATATAGATTTTGTTCTCTCCTCACACTGAGGAGTGGATGGGTGGGAGAGAAAAGGGAGAGGGTTTGGTGTACTCAGCTGTAGTTGTGCCAGAATCTAAAGGTGGCTCAGATCCAAGATACAGGTCTGGGCTCAGCTCCCTTTAGTATGTCAGCTCTTCTGAAGTCTTTCCTGATTACATCATTCCTCATCACTCCAGTGACACAGGAAGAACAAATCCCCAGCTGTAAAGACTCTTTTTGGTTTAGGGCCATAAGAATGCACATAGGCTGCTAAAGCAGGAACCTCAGCAATTTCTAAAAAGTGAACAGCCTTCCAGAAAGGGCTAAATAACTGATTCCATCCTTGCAGGCTCTTTCTAGAATTTCCACAGAAGTCACAGTTATTCATTAGTGCCAAAAAAAAGAGCTAAACTTCTGAGTAACAGACAATCTCACACAATGTCAACTAAAAGCCGCTTTTATTGCTTGTTGTACGCAAATCAGGTGATTTCTGCCTGAAAAAAAAAAAGTAATGGATAACCCAGGTGAAAAAAAAGCCAAATAATCATGACTGTCTCTGAGCCATTTTGAAGTTAATCACTCCAATACCCAATTTTTGCTCTAGCTTGGTGAAAAAAGCTCCTTTGAATACCTTCTGCCAACACTCTTAAAAGTTTGGCTTCTCTTCTGAAGAGATGCAGGAGATTAAGCAAAATCCTTCTTACTTTGCTACTATGGGCCCTGTCTGTTTTCGATGGGATGATTAATGAATTTGATTTACTTATCTGATTTTATTAAGGGGCTGTATACAGCTATCCACAAAGACGAGCCTGCAAGGCAGAAAGAGAGAGGGACAAGCCAGGGCAGAATGTGGGACGGGGAATCTATACCAGTTGGAAGTACCTTAATGGAACAGATTTGGGCCTTTTTTTGAAAAAGTTCTAAACCAAAGGGAAAATAAGATTCGTGTTGTTTCCTCTCAGACATAAGATGAAGGCAATTCACAAAAGAGAGCTGCTACAGTCAGGAACCTAGAGATGCTTTCAGTCACCATTTTCTATAGTCCTTCTTCATAGAAAGCAGTTTTGGGCCAGTACCTTTTGGTCTTTTTACACAGAGAAACTATGTTCTGGCCCTGCCCCACAAATTGTTTGTGACAGTGCCCACTAAAGGAAAAAAACCTTCTGCATCCCTTTAACCTCAGAAAACAGATCCATAATATATTTAAATACTGTAGGATAATAACTTATTTTCTGTCCCCTAGTCTTCTAAGCCATCTGATCTAACCATTTGTTGTATAACCATAAACACATGATTTAATAATTTCAGAAGGTTTAAACACATTTTTTTTACCCCTGATTTTACAGGCATATACAGCTTTTGTGTGAACTAGAAACATTCCACTTACTGCAGTCAAGGGGGATTGACATCCATGTTACCTAAGCTCAGCTCTTTCGTACTTGGAAAATAAAAACAGGACTATGAAAATAATTTTTTTTCTCTCTTTTGTTTTAATTTAAAATGCTTTAAGTTGAACATATTACATTTGCTTTTGTCTGGTTTGAGAGGGAGGGAGAGAGAATTGCCTACTTGACTTCAAATAAATGAGTCTCTTCAGAAGTAAATGCTTAGTTTAATTCCTGGCTTTGAATTGGAGCATGTTTTCAGATTTTCCCATGTGAATAATCTAAACCCTTTGACTTTCGCAGCTGGGGTTTCCTCAGCTTTTCCTGACAGAGTAAGGGGAAGTTTCACACTGGGTGAAAAGCTCAGAGCCCCTCTGGGCTTTGCCCGTCCGTGGCTGCAGTGGGTTTCCAGTAGCAAGTAAGCCTTGGTAATAGGAGTTCCCAGACTGCTGCTCTTAGTGGTAACCCCTGAACTTTCCTCTAGCTGGAAATGCAGCTTCAGGAACTAGATAGCTCGTTTGCTACTCTTTGGTATTGTCTGTGGCCTCTTTCTACTGGTAGTGCTGTAGCAGCATGAAGACAGATGTTGACAGATGGTAGGTTGCAGAGCCTAGTCATTCGCTTAAAATAAAACTCCAAATCAAGATATACAGCTGTGCAACACCAGTCCAAGCAAGACCAGCATCAGGCACCTTCCACAAGATTCTATTTCTCTTCACAGAGAAATTCACAAGAAAAGAGGAACTGAAAACAGGCTTTGCAGAAAATCTGCAGAGACCAGACTGAAACCAGACACATTAGCATAACCCAGAGTCTTGGGGCAATCAGGTGCCTGTCTCTGCGGGCTCAAAATTCCCCTCCAGGACAACCAGCAAACTCTTGCCTCAGAGGGAGAAATGAAAAGCCAGTGGATCTGAAATCTGAGCTTCCACAGGAATTTCTCTGTTTGGTGCTCAGTGCTGCCTTCTGGGGATTAAGGTGGCCAGGAGACAGGGTGTTGGGTGGGTGGGCTGGCTGCCAGTGGCTGCGCTTGCTGCTTGGGTGATCCCGCACCGTGTGCCTGAACTATACTCAGTTGCTTCCATTTCTCCTCAGCCGATTTTTCCAGAGGCAGGAAGATTTTCTTACTCTAAATAAACACCAAAATAGCATTTTCCCTTATAATTCTTCATCTGAAGGCTGTAGCTGTCATACTGAAAGTATTTCCTTTTGCAGCAGGGACTATCTGTGCTGGCAATGACTGCCTAGCCTGGCAGTGGTGCAGACTGGCTCTATTCTACTTGCCTATGGCAATTTAATTTTTCAGTAGCCTTTTTTTGTTAAAGTATTTACGAATCCAAGAGAACCAAGTAAAACTTGGATATGCAAAGAATACCAGGCATAACCCTTAAATCATAATTAAAAAGGAATTTAAAACATAAGATACATCTTTTAATGGCTGACACAGAGCTGGAGATTGCCTTATACTTTTGGGCGTAAGCTGTCTGACCAAAGTCATGAATGACACCACACCATAACTCAGATGCCATCCCATAAAGGGCAGTTCTAAAATGTCCATTTAAAATAAGAGTTTTCTCATCCATTTCAGGTTTTACTCAAAGGAAGGAGGATTACATAGTTTTCAAAGTCTGGTGGAGATAAAGGAGAGGAAAATTTTCTTCATGTCTTGGGATAAGAAGAGAGCTAGATGTCCCACAATTTAAAATTTATTATTGAATTTTTATTCCTTTGCTACAACATAGAGAACCTGAATAAAACAAATTTATGCAGATCAGCTAAACCCATGCATGCCAAATGAGTCTAAACTCACCCTTCTTACAGTATGTCTTCAGTCATCAGGAAACATAAAATTGTCATTTGCTCCCTCTTGCTTTCCCATTTCTATAGTTTTCTTCTTCCTTCCCGAGTAATGCAACTGTCCTACTTCTTTGTATCAGGTCTCAGTATTGAGCCATCAGTTTCAGTGAGTCAGCATCTTTTCCCACAAGATTCAGGACTTGGGATTTTTCAGGGAAACACTGCCAGCTTGTTATACCTCAATGGGATTTTTTTTGGAAAACACCTTACATTTGGGACACCAGAAAAAAAAACACCACTGAGCATTATGTAGATGATGGCTGAGGACCCATTATCTCCCCAAACAATACCTTTACCAAGAAGGTAGTAACTTCTCAGGAGACAGGAGACAGGGAAGTTACTCTAAACTTCTATCCAGTGCTGGTAAGAAGTTCCCTCCAAGCAGCTCTGAACTGAAACTTACTGTGGAGTAAGAGTGAATAATACCTCCAGGGTTGAATTTGAAACCCAGTGTTCTCCTACAAAAGAAGAACATGGGTGGCTATTAAAGAACTGCAGAAAAATTTATTCTTATTCTTTTTCCTGCACTTATTTTAATTTGCTGTTTAATTAGCCAACTCTGGAAGCGTACATCTAGTACTACAGTTAACCTTTCCATGGGAATGGTATCTCTGGGGCATGAGAGCAAACCCAGGAAACTGCTGATTAAGTATTTCCTGTGTTGAATGGGCTTGTAAGTATTTTAGCCACAAGCAAGGCTAACCAGGTGACTGGACTGGTGCTTTTTGTGTGCATGTCAGATTTATTGTTGCTCCAGCAAAACTGAAGCATGTGTCTTATAATACTTGTACTGTGGAAGCAATGAGGATTCTTCATAGGACTGGATTTTCCTAGCTGAAGGATTTTCCTTGTCATTACCCTTCATATAATCCAGGCTTTTTGGTTGTCAGAGTCCTTTTATTCTGTATCCTGTGGGTGTTTGAGTTTGCCCTATACCCCTCGGGATTACATTACGGGATGTTGCACTAACCACCCTCTTACCATGGTGCCAGAGGAAGCAGGGAGATTTGTGGGGGAATAGGTGCAACTTCTGCACTTCCAAAGCAGCTTATTAATACAGCATAGCACAGATCAAGAGCAGGGTGCTTCACCATCCTATTTGCAACTGATGGAGGCTTTGCACTAAGAAAATATTTTTTGTGGGGTCAGTTATTTGAGGTGGGGCGGCTGTAGGGCTAATGCTATTTGCAGTCTCAGTTTGGGCTTTGCAGGTTTTCTGCATAGCAACAAGAGAATGACAGCATGGCTGGATGGAAGACAAATAAAATGCAGTGTAAGAGCAGAGCCATTTACTCTGCCAGAGTGGAGGAAGGAAATGCATCAATAAACTGTGAACAGCAAAAAGCAGAAACAGTGGTAACAGGGTTATTGTGTGACCAGAATGGTTTTCAGGGAACAAGGATGATGGGACATGTACAGTCAGACCTGTGTGTGTTTTACCCAACCTTGTTCTGTTTGAAATGCCTCTCTTTCTGCATGTAGAAACACTCTACAACTTGTTTAACTGAAGAGAACCCTAAATCAAGAGCAGCTGACTCGAGGTTTGAAGCACAGTGCTATACAGAGGAGGTTTGATACTTCCTTGGGCAGAACTAGAATTAAACCTTGGGCTTCATTACAGACTGTCCCAGTGCAGCATCCTTAATCTGTCAGACAGCTGCCAGCAGATTGCACTGGTAGGGGTTTGATGTGCCACATGACTGCTGGGAAAGATTCGCAGCTTCTAAGAACTTTCAGAAGTTATTCACAGGTTATTATGATTAAAATAAAAGATTTTTTTTCCCCTCTTCATCTTTGAAAGAAAAAGGGCAAATTATAGGTCTTAAAATCCTTCCAGATTTGTGTAGTTGCATAAAATATAACATTTGCCCCCATGCTGCAAACCCCTAAGTTAGAATATAAGAACTCCTCTGTGTGTTGAGTAAAACTTCACAGGCTCCCTTTAAAAGGATATGCTGTTTGTCAGGGAATTATTAATAAAAATGGAATGTGAGGTAGTTTCAGGTTTACTGTCATATTAGGGTTACAAAATTTGCTGCAGAATTGACTGTTTACTCTGGCTGATATATCAATCCACCTCTCTTTGAGCAAAAGATATCTTTCCTGCCTCTGAAGAACTGCTGGCTGCCTGGACTCTCTGGGATAAAATTTCTGCTTCATATGTTTTTCTTTTTAGATTAACTTCTGTGGAGTCACTCCAGATTTGTGCAGACACAAACCGTTGAGGAAGCAGGCCCATGGCCTCTTGCAGCACTCAGGGAATGAGCAGCGCTGTCCTGGAAATGCAAAGTGTTTTGGGTGAGCGCACATTGTCCCATGCACCCATCGCTCCCACACGGGCTCGCTCCACACCCACTAGCCCCATGGCTCAAGTTCATGCTTGGGCTACAGGGATATAAAGCTGCATCCTCACCACAGGGTCAATTGCCTTGACCCTCCAGACCTTTTTTTTTGGAGGCTGAGCTAGCATACAGGTGGTAAATGCTTAAGTGGTAGGTTGTGTGGGGAAGGAAATCTCATTGCCTGCAGATGCAGCTGCTTTCCTTAGAGGCTGAAGAAAAGGAGGGAGAACATTGTTGGTCCTGGCCACTATTAGAAAGTCCAAGAAGGCACTTTTTTCTGTGCCCATTTAATGCAAATGCAGTCCTTCCATGCCCATTTTTCTAGACTGTTTAATATGCACTTCTGCTGACCACTTGCCCGACATAGAAGGATATTATCATCAGCAGGCAGGCCAACAGCCAAAGTGCTCCCTCCACTCTTAAATCATACACCAACAATCCAACATACCTCACCACTGGAGGGAGGAATAAGTCAATACTTTCACTCACAGCGTAGGATGTGCAGAAAGGAGAGAGCTGATTCCAGAACCATGGTGGATGGAAGGACCCAGATGATCAGTCCAATCCCAGTCATATAGCGACTGCCAAGAGAGAGACTCAGCATTTTGCCCCACCATCCCCAGAGCTCCACTTGCTACAAAAAGTCAGAAAAGCTTTTTAATAGCCAGAATCCCCACACAGCACACCCACTACACAAACAGACATCCCAACCCCACTGCAGTCAGTCAGCTCTTACAGAGGTGCCTTCTTGCCCCACCTCCAAGTTACTGTGGAAGGTGGGGGCACCTGGTGGTGATCTCCTAATCAGTTCCCACCCAAGGCTGGCCAGACCCTGGGTGAAAAGCAGTCAGGAGGGTCTTTCTTGCCTGGTTGTAGACACCATCCATAAGCCAACCCTCATTCAGGGCTGGGGGTTTAACCCCAGTACATCAGCACTCAGCTGTTGGTGTGGCCCCATTCCAGGCTGAAGGCTGGTGGCTGTGTGTCCTGCCCTGTCTCCACGCTGGGTCAGGGCCCCTTCCCTGCAGCCAGGATGGCTGGGGTGGAGGAAGTACACTTCTGCTGCTGCCTCCCTGCCTGTGTGTGCTGTTGGGCAAGGAGAGGTGGACACCAGCAGCTGTAGGTGTGGAATGAAAATGAAGCAATTTTCTGCACCCAAAAGGATGTCTTGCATGGATCACACCATGAGGGAGAGCCAGGCTACAAGTGATAAGCCAGTGATGGGATGAGGAGGGAAGGATCCAGTTTCAGCACACAGACCTTTGCAGCAATTTCCTTGGTGGGACTAACCATCTTTGTGCTGAATTTAAAGTGTCCAAGAGGTTGTAGGGTACAGAAAGAGCCTGGGAGCATTGCTGGGTCACCACTTCTGTAGCTGGGCATCAAACTGCTTTGGTGTTGCCATCGCTTGCCTGTGGGCACCTTCTGTCAACACAGAATCGCTCAAACGCTGCTTGTGGGGTCTTCATCACCAGCTGCAAAAGAAGTTTCGTCTTTTCTGAGTACTTGGCTTTTGTGATTGCTTCAAGAGTGGAAGTCTGATTCGGAGGCACAGAGTGTAGTTTTCCTGCATCGTTCCTCTGTCTTCTTGAGGTTTCAGCATGTCAGCTGAAAGTCCTAGACTTTCAAAAACACGTCTCAAGAGCAGTAACTACCCATTCCTTGTGTCCCTGTCCTGGCTCCCAACCCACGCGGCATAAAGCCAAGCTGCTCTTCTCTACCTCCCGGGGACGGGAATAGCCCAGTTTCCCGCTGGCTTCACCGGCCTGCCAGCCACTCTCAGCTTGTTTTGTTTCAATCCCAAAAACACACCCTTCTTCAAGCATTGACACATCTTCTGAGTGTGGACACCCTTCCCGAAAACATGGGTCTATGTTAGTCTTCCCTAAACTCCAGCCAGGAAAGAGAGGCTCCTGCAAGCCTGCTGGTATTTAGGCACCTTGATCTTTGATGTCTCTGCCTCTTCCCTTCAAAGAATGTAAAGACTTGACCCATCGCTTACTGACGCTGAATTTCCATTGCATTACATGGACTCATCATCCTTTAGGATGTATCATTTCATTCACCTTATGTGGCGCAGGCAGAGCTGAAGCACAACTCAAATACCAAACCATCAATACTAACAATATACAGGAATCTTGGTTTGTGTGCTGATGAAGTTCTACACATCCAGAATTATGTATGTCCTAGTTGCTTGAAAGTTTATTTATTTACTTATAAGTGGATGAAGACTTTCCTCCTTAGATAAAGAAAAAAAGAAGCAAGTTCTGTCTTCACCGTTATTGAGCCACGCCCTGTCCTCTTCATAGAAGAAATATTGCCAAAGCCACAATCTTTCATCATGTGGTTCCTTTTAAATAACCTCCTAGGTACTAAAGGTCAGGATGATTTAAAAAAAATAACCTGGTAGTATGAAAGAACTTTTTTAAATGCAAAAAGACAAACAGAGAAATCCTACGCAAACTTGCCATAAATACAAGGGATGAGGAGGATGATGTGTGGAATAAGCTACATTCACATTGTGTTGACCTGCTTTACTTTGTCTCAAGTTTTGTTCAGTTCAAAACTCTAATGTAAAAATAGAATTACTTAATTTATTGCAATTCTGAGTCTGTTCTTATAGCCCTTTCCCATAGATTTGTCCTTCTACTCTGCTGGGAATAGTCACACACAGACTACAACCTTACCTCTGCAGATAATTTTATCCCTCCTCACTACTGAGGTTATTGCCAATATTGGTTCTACCATCAAATTAAGTGGAAGGAAGAAACCTGCAAGACACTTGTTTGTTTGTTTGTTTTTATTATTTTTGTCCAATTTTTTTTGCTTCTTCACATTATTTCAACAAATAAATATTTTGGAGTGAGGGTAGTTCCTATATTTGATGTTTGTCCAAGATAGATTGAATAGTTTCTGATAGTCTGCAGAAATTGCTGTTTCTTCTTTCTATAAGTATTTGCTTATTTATGAGCCACGGTTTTGAATTACTTTGAGGCTGAAAATTCGGGCACTTTGAAGGTAATTCACAAGGAAAACAGCTACCACTGTCTTGCAGGTGGCAAAGCTGACCTGTACCAAAAGAGCCAGGATGGGTGTCTGAGGGCACTGAAGGGTCTGGCTGAACTGAATTCATCACCACAGCCTGCCAGAGCCCCCAGTACAAGTTGTATTCATGGCACTCGGTGTGAGGTTGCGCAGTGCGTGTCTGCGTGTGGTGGCTGGTTACAGACATGCACATCCCTAACCCATCCTTTGGACTTTCGTTTTCCAGCTCTCTCTTTAAAAGCTACCTAATATCTGGCTTTATTTTTAAAATGTTCAGTCTGTAGCAGACTGTACTATTGATTGATAATTTTACTATGAGAGTATCCATGAGTTACAGTCAGGGACTGGGAATATATATGCTTGGTGATGTGCATAGGGTAAAAAAAAGATGATGAAAGAGCTTGATATCTAATTTCTTCTTTAATTTCCTTCCTAATCCAAAACATGGTGTAATTTCTGCAACCCAAGAGACTGCCTTGCTGGAGGACAAGTGCATAAAAAAAAAAGATCTAAAAACTGAGGTTGTAGAAGATTTTGAGATCATAAGGTTCTGCTTTAAACCCATGGTATTTTTTGATAACTGAGGGTTGTTTTTACTCTTTGAAAGCAAGACTTGACAGCTGAAGAACTTGTCTTAGAGCCCATCTCATCATCCCCCTCCAATATTCCTGAAACTGCCTTTCCTTTTTCGCAGGGAAGGAGAAGGGCACAGGACAGGACAGGACAAACCCTGCCCCTGCCTGGGGTCAGTGGGACAGCAGGGGCAGCAGGAGCAGCAGACTCTTCTCCTCTCCCTGTTCCTCTCTCCCACCCCAAAGCAGGGGTGGCCTCACTGCTAGCTGGGGACTGCCAAAATGTTTGCCTTCCCCGAGTCTGGTCCACAGCCAGGCTGGAAGGAGGACAGCCACTGGTGCCCTGTCAGGTCAGGGTACCCTGAGCACAGAGTCCTCTTCATGTCACCCCTAAGGTCCAGTTCCAGCTGGCTGTCCCCAGCCCTCACACATCTCCCTCATGGATATGGGGACCCCTCTCCCATGTGCTGCCCACCACACACCTCCTCTCTCCTCCTGCGACCTTCCCGAAAAACAAAATACCACCCCCAAGCCCACATTTTTTTCCAAGCAACCCACCCACTTTCTGTTTGCCTCACCCTCTCCCTCATTATCCTGGGTCTCGCTTTTGTTTTTCTTGGCTATTTTGGGCTGGAGGCTCTTTGGGGAAGGGAATACAGTTTAAGTGTTGCCTACTCAGGCTGTGAAGTGTTCGATTCCTTCCAGCTGAGCAAAGCTGAATTGATAAATGAGGCATAAACTGGCTAAGAAGTGTCTACCCAAGTGTGGGCACTTGGTTAGCTGAATCAGCTTTAACAGTTATAATTCATTAAACAGTGGAACTTTATGGTTAGAAAAATAAACCCCTATCTTAAAAGGCACAGGTAATAGCTTAATGCTAAATTTTCCCAAGAAATCCAGCCAAAGTTACACTCTACTGTAGTGAAGTATAGTATGTGTATATGGTAGCTATAGCATGAACTGCATTCAAGGGCTCTGAGCACCTTCCTCAGTATTGTCATTCGTGAAGGACCACAAACATTTAGTGTTATTTACAAGAGTTACATATAACTAGTTGGAACATGGAAGTATAAATGTACAAATAAAAACCAGTACCATGTACTAGGAAGAACCGTGCTTTTCTCTAGCCAATAGCTCTGTTGAAGTGATTCCACTATATATTTTTAACCATATTACTGCTTGATACTGTAACTATACTACCAGTTGCTAAATTGTTGTATTAAGCAGAGATAACAATAGAGAGGTTTATATTGCTGTCACTGAGATGATTATTCTCACTTTAATACCTTCAACACCCCACACCTCCACAACTGGCAGAGTCATGGAAACATCTGGTCTCTATTTTGCAAATCTGAGACTGTTGTTACCTTTTAGTTATATGTAAAAACTATTTCTGTTGTAAAAGTATGCCAGCTATTTCAAATGAATCAGTGCAAAGCTAGGAATTTTTTTTTTGTGTCGTGTTCAGCGCCATTTCTGAGCTACACTGATAAATGAGACTCTGATATACAGCATGTGGAATATAAAGGGGAGTTTATTCCTTTTGGCACAAAAAGTGGCGTGGGAATTCAGTGAAAAATGAAGCCCAAGTACTTGAAAGCAGTATGTCCCATTTGCACTCTGTGTAAGGGGAGCACTTCTGATGAGCACCTAGCATATCTACCAGCAATCTCTTTCTCATTCTCTGCTTATTATCTTCTCATCTGTAATAGAGGACTATTGGTCACCTACAGCTAAGTGCCAGTGGCTTTTCCTTCCTTTACACAAGGGAAAAGAATATGTTGGGTACTCAAGCCCTGTTAGTGCAATTCAAAGAAAGAACCAAGAAGCAGCCCCCCAAAGCCTTGGGCTTGCACTGTGAACGATCACTGGTCCTTTAGTTTACATGAGCTTTTGGTAACAGCACTCATAAGCTCCCTGATCCCTTTCTTGGGGATCTCGTCTCTTTACAGGCGCTTCATTCTGTAGCTGAGGGCAATGGTAATGTTTTTCTTTTTAATGTGACCTCTCTCTGCTCCCTTCCTTTAAACATAGTGGCAATATGTGAGGCTTCCCAAGCCCGTCAGGGCCATGCATCATCTTTCCTCCATGAAATTACAAGCTGTGGTTAGGGCAAAGGTTGTGAGCTCTCCAAGAATGACACGGGGCCAAGAGTGATGCTGGGCCAAATGTGTCTGTGGAGTTGTAACCACCTGGGCCCTCTGAACTAGAACCTTTAATACTTTTTACCTTCGTTTACACCTCTACAGTGTCCATGAAAATCGAGTGCTGGTCAATATTTACTTGGCTCACATATTAACTACCAGACCAGACAGGGAGTAGCAGAGAGCCAAGTCCAAGATAAGGCACAAAATCCACATCGTCTGCCTTGGTTATTAGTTCCTACTTCAGAGTCAAGAGTAAAACACCAGTCAAAAAGTAAACTGAAAAATTTATTTGCTTTATAAAATAAGATTATGAAATTCTATATAAAAATCCAGCTTCTTAAATATGGTACATTCACTTCCTCACAGAATATTTAAATATTCAGGTCACTGACATTATATTTTCACCATATTTGAATTAAAATCATTGGATAAATTAAAACATCCCTACCAAAAGATACCACAACTTATACAAATAAAACTAGGCAATAATACTTTTTTAAATACAAAATTTAAAGAAATTAATAACTCTTAGAGCATGCTACAAAATCTTGCCAGAAAAATATATGGGATCATTTTTAACTAGAAAATATACAGTGTGCATTTCATTTCTCTTCCTAAAATTCAGTCTTATACAATTTCCATTTAACTTAATAAATATGTACAACAAAAATGTTTATTCCTCAAAGAACATAAATAGCAAATACTGTAGTAGAGCCTGGTCCAGCCTTCTTTTCTCATCTAGTGACTGTAGTGGGGCTTTTCAACTCTGAATGTGCAAAAAATGCAGAATCAGGCTCTTAGTGTTATCAACAGGGTAATAGCTTTTACAGAAGTGATTTTATTTAAAAAACAAAACAAAACAAAACAAACAAAAAAACCCCACCCACAAACAACAACTCCAAAACCACTGCAAAAGACTTTGAACTATTCCAGTCAGGCATTTCTATAAATAGTAGGACATAATGGAGGGAAACGACGTTCCAGTTTAATTACTGCTGGCAGTAATTACAGAAAAAAAAATAGTCAGTGGAGAATGAAAAATATCTTGAATTAGACACATCTCACTTTCAGTGATTTAACATGGTTGCCTATCATTTCTAAAAAGAGTTTCTGGTATAACCTATACATTGTAAATCTGTGAAGAAATTTAACCACCTTCTTCAGACTTTGGATGGTTCGTTTTGGGAAGTGGTATGTTTTCAAGTGCTTCAGTCCATACATTAAACCTTTAATGGTGTCTTGGTCGCCATTCTTTATTCTCCACAGACTGAGAAGCTTCAGAACTCGCTCTGTAGGCTGACACAGTTTCATTGTGCGCTCAATATCTTCTTTGTCCACCTTCTTGCCTGGTAAGCTTGCCATCAGTGTGTTGAGGTGTTCAAAGGTAAGGTTCGGGTGGCCAATGTGCTTTAAGACACTCTTTTCACAAAGATCAATATCTACAGAAAGCAAAGAGAGAGGCAAATACCATGTGTTACAATTTCACCATGGTCTGCAAAAAAAATCCAAATTTTCAAGGTGAATATTCCTTCAATTTTCTTCTTAAGTTATTTTAAATAATTCTTTCAGCAATGCTTATTTTTTTTTTTTAACATTCCAATTATGAAAAGCACTTAAAAATTTAATTACTTTGCAAATACAAACAGCCCCAAATTACAAACAAACTTCACAGCAAGTATTTATTGCTATATGCTTGTTTCATCTATCTTGTACAAGGTTTTGTGTATGTGATAGGACTCCTAACATTTGGTTCCAGTGAGTGAAAATTGTGCTCTTCTGCTCTGGAACTGTCTAGGCAAACTTTGCTAAAACAGTCATTTTGTTTTTTGAAATATTCTAGACACTTCAGTCTGACATAAGTATACATACTAAAAAGGAGGCGGGGGGGGGAAGGCATTTCTGCAGTATTTTTCAGATCTGTTTTGACTGGACAAAAGGTTGTTTGAATGTGGCAGTTGTTGATGGTGGCTTACAGGAAAAGAGTTGGCCTGACTCTCAAAAATCTTGGTGTTAACATTGCAGCACTATTTCACCTTTGACACCTGTCTTGGCAGATTCAGCACAAACAAAAGAGTGAATTGGCATGACAAATAAGTACTGGAAGGGGAAAGAAGGGAAAGCCTGTCTGTGTACTCCTCATTCCCATATGTCCCCATTCCGTGAATAGATGCCCTGATCTGAGCTGTCAGTCTCCACTTCATAGAAAACAAATTGCACTCTCAGCTGCAGGCATCCAGCTCCCTCTAACCTCAACAGCCACTGCTCACATACAACAGTGGGAAACATTTTCCCCACTTCATCAAAATTCCTCATACATCTGTAATCCCAAAAGGGGATCTTGGCTATGACACCACACACACTCCCAAAGGGGCTACAGGTCTGGGAAGAACTCAGTCCTCCACTTATCAGAAGAAGCTGAATTCACTTCTTGCTTCCCCTTGACTTCACTGTGCTACTGCATCAATAAATCTCACTTAAGCCCTGCAGGTCCTCCTCAGAGTGTAACAAATCACCAGGAGGTATTTGATCCCAAGCACTTTTTAAAATGCCCTTTAGAAAGTTGCTCTTAATATGCACACTATCAAAATAAGGTACCTTGGATGATCTTCTTGACCATATCCTGTTCTTTGTTTTGCTGCTTCCATAATTTCAAAAGCTGGAAGGTCTGCTCCTGAGAACCGTGCCTTTGTTTAATCCTTTCAATATTTTCTGTGCTAATCTTTGTCCCAGGCAAACTGTCTGCAAGTATGTTCAGCCAGTTGGGTGTGAGCTGAGTAGGAACAGCAAACCTGAACATCGCCTCCTCGCACAGGGTTACATCTGAAATGAGAAAAAGAATGTCAGTTGTTGTGATCTGTTACCCTGCCTGTCTCAGAAAAACAGCTAGCAGAAAGGATGATAAGAAAAAAATATTTAAAAAACAAACTAAAGAAGTGGTCTTCATACTGCTATGGCTCTCTGTGCTTGAGTCCCATTTGGTCTGACCCACAATAATTAAAACTCTACTATGGCCACCACCATAGCGGGCAAATGGCTTACAATCTAGATAATTTTATCACAAATGCTGATACATTAATTTTAATGGTAATTAAAGGCATGTTTTCAGAGCACTCTTCCTTAATATGATACACACCTATTCCACATTTCTGAGGAGAACCTGTGTCTGTATTTTCCTGGCAGACGTTGTCACGAACTGCATTTCCTTGCAATGCTATTTTCAAACCCAGTGCACTACAGTTTGTGTGCTTTAGACAGGCTGCTTTGGATGATGTTTCATTTGAGAAAAATCCTTCTGGACATCTCTTACATACAGTGTCGCTCTCAGGGGTACCTGTGTAAACAGGAAAATAATGCATCCAATTACATATAACCTCAACTGTGGGAAAAACAAAACAAACAAAACAAAAACAAACAACCTACAAGAATACAATAAGAAAAGAAAATATTTCTCTCCAAATTGTCATGCTTCTGCTTGTCACATTCCTGATCTATGAAGGAACCAAAAAAAAAAACCCTTTAATTTTTAAAACCAAGAAAGATTAAGGGAACGATGTTCCTGCTTCAGTAAGAAAACAGTACTCACATACACTTGTAACCAACTTTAAAATCAGTAATTACTGATTAAATCAGTAATTTAGTAAAGTAATATCTTTAAATTATTAATTATTTGAGTCTATTCAGACATTACATGATGTCTGACCTACATCCTTCAACTGTACAAATATTCTGTAAAACACTTAAATGGCAGAAGAAACTGCTCTAAATTGTACTGTGTAAGACCTGCCCAGAACCTTATTCAAAAGGTTTATTTTAGTTATAGCTAAAAATATAACCCAACTAAATATCAGCTAAAGACCCTCTGAGAAATACTTTCCCTGTTCAAATATTAAATTATACAGGAAAATAGAATTTCAGCAACACTTTGGATGGTTTTTCTGGATTTGAATAAAAAGTATTAAAGGCAAATAAAGTAGATCTTCCAATATAGCAAAAATATTTAATACACACACATATGTTTTGCTTGGTGTTTTATAAGGCATAATTTACTTCATAATCAAATATATAATACAACACCAGAAAGATAATATGTGGTTCTGTCACACTGGCAAAGAGGAAGAAAAATTAATGCTGAAATCTGAAAAAATGCAAACAGTGTAACCACCAGTAGCAGGAAAATAACAGCACCAATACTTGCTGTATATTCACTCTTCATGTATCTGTTCAGCCAGCATTTAAGCAAGTGCCTGAAGTCTAAAATCTAATATTGCATTATTGAACACAAACTTAAGCACATGCTTAAAATTTTTTTTGAAACAATTGGAAACTATATTTGAATAAGAAAATGCCTCCATCTAGTGTATTTTGGAAGTATTTACATGGATTATTATTTTAATGCTAGCTTTTAAGTAAGTTTTATTTATTTGGGGCATTTCCTTAACGAAGAAGTATGAATGTCAAGTTTTCAACCAGCTGTGAAATAAAGAATAACACTTGCATACACCTGACCTTCATCAGACAGTAAGTGAAAATAAAGGAGAAGATTTTAGTTGTTGTGCACATGAAAAGTCAGAGACCCTATATATTGCCAAACTCCCCAAATCCTCTGCTTTCTGCAGCCAGTGCCCAACCTGCAGCAACAGCCCCTGCCCTTGCATTTGCTTGCACAGCCTGTGCTGCCCACAGCTCCGGGCTGGCCCAAACTCCAGCAACACCCACACCCGGGCGGGCAGCAATTGGCTCTTCTGGGACCGCTGAATCTTTAGCAACTTTCCCTGCTACAAACCCGCTGCTGGTGTGTTCTGGCAGCGAGGAAGGGGGGGAAGGGAGAGTCCCGCTAAGGGTGCGTTGTTCTGCGCGGAGCCCCCGTACAACCCCTGTGGCTCCAGAGGGAAGCAAACAGGGTAATCCATCGGTGTCTCAGGGCTGAGCAGAACGTCACCTCCCAGCTCTGCCAGCTTCCTCTTCGCTGCTTATCTGGCTGCTCTTGTTCAGGGCACAGACTGCCGCAGCCTGGCCGCCCCTCCGCTGCTCCCTCCAACTCGCCTGGAATCCCCATTTTCCCTGGGGAAACGGCTGCTGCCAGGGAAACCGTGCTGCCTCGTAGCACTGCTCCTCAGAGCTCTGCCACATACAGGGCCGACCATGGCAGACAGGCACAAAACCTTAATTTGCACTTGTGGAAGGGGACTACCAAGGTAAAGTGGTCTGCCCAATGTAGCTGTGAGTGACTGGCAGCAAGGAAACGGATTTCTAATGCTTTAAGCTTTGAATGAGACACTGGACCACATCATCTCACTGTGTGGTAGTGGAAGCATATTTTTCTACACTTCGGTTTTATTTCACCTGAATCTAGATCATTACAAAGTTCAAGGCTATCATATGGCAGAAAGCAGGAACACTGTGTGGTCCACTCTTATTAAATTCTTAGTCGATGCCTCACCTCAAAAACTATTGACACAGGGGGAAGCAATTATTTTTACAGTGTTTTCATTCCATGTTTGAGGTCTGCTCGGGTTTAGCTGGTTCATTCTGATGGTCTTTTGGAAACCAACTTTCCAATAAATTACATGATTCAAGAATTTATCTTCTTCCAAAGTTTGTTTCATTTTGAACTGAGAGATTCAAATTTGTCTGCCACAGTTTCACTGTGCTTGCAGGGATGCAGCAGGCTGGTTGCTCAGACAATTTATGCTTCTTTGCTTGTCTCCCAAATGGTCTTTCTGAGAACTTTGTTTCTGGCCCCTTTTGACTTGCTGCTGAGGTATGGTGGAAACTCGTTAACCCAAGCCCTTGGGTATAATGATTTAGGTTAATGAAGGTTTATAATATGGAAATGCAGTAGCTGCCAGTGGAAATGCTTAACACGGGCAAGGGCATCAGGGTAATGCTTAGTTAAACAGTTACTCAAGGACTAGTGAGCAGCTACAGCAGTGACATTACTCCTTACATAAAAGTTGTTCTCCAGTGAGATGTTCCTAACCCAAGACAAGACTCCCAACCTGTCATTCAGCAGAGCTCTAAAACGTACAGGCCAGCCCTAGTGTTTCTCACTGTACACATGCAATTCCTAGGGAAGTAGTTCTATAGTCTGGAGGTTGATTGCCTACGGGTTCATGCTTGAGGCACTTCGATTTTCTGTACCCGCTTCCTCACTGCTCTTCTCCAGGCAGTTATCAGTCTTCAGTAGAAAGGCAGTTTACAATTCTTTCAGGCTGTATTAAATACTGGAGCTAAACTGGGCCACGACATTTGCCAAATGATAAATGATGTATTTTGTTTTGAGAGAAGAACTTATTATTGGTTTAACAGTGTATGTTGTCTTAAATGAAGGACCCACTCTACTGAAAAGCACTGCTTCGCTCTCTATCCCCACCAGAGACGCAGCACACTGCCAGCCTGCTCCACAAAGAAACGGTTGTTTGTTGGATAATAGCAACAGTTTCCCTAAGAGTTCTACTTAGCATGCTGGTAATTAATTATTACCACATATTGCTGTGATGCTAGAGCTATATTAATATCGTTATAATTATATACTTGGTGTCAAACACATAGTGCTCCTGGTGTTTGTCAAGATGCAGTTTCTTGAAACAGCAGATTTCAAAATGAAAAACATTATTATTTATCACACAGAGAAATACTACATTCCAGATAATGTTCCTTTAAAAGAGGCAATCCATCATGTTTCTCATTAGAGTGCAATTTGCTACATTTGCTACTGCCATTAAGATATATATTACAGTAGGAGCAGGGCATTCCATTGAGACATGTTCCTTTGGCTACAGTCCAAATGATGCAGGCTACGGACAGGTTCAATCGGCTCTACAATGTACTGTCCTGTAATTTCATCTGGAGAAGCCTCTTCCCCCGTCTCGTAACTGCCACGAGTGGCCGAGGCGGCAGAGCTGCAGCGCGGCCTGCGCGTACGGAGGGCGGCACGTACCTGGCTCCGCGACGCCGAAGCCAGGAGGACACTCCGTGTGCTTCACACAGAACTCCAGCTCCAGGTACCTGCCCTCGGGGCACTCGCAGATGCGGTTCTGCGTGCTGCTGCACTCCTGCTTGACGTGCTGCAGCTCTTTGCAGACGGTGCTGCAGTACTGGCACTCGTCGTGGCTGTTCCACTCCTCGGCGTAGTACTGGGCCGGGCACGGGGCGCACTGCGTCGGGCTGCTGGCTGTGCAGTGCTGCTTCACGTAGCTCCCGGGAGGGCACTGGTCACACAGCAGCCGACGAGATGTCCCTGGGTCATAATGAGAGTACTTGGGGGGAGAGTCATCCTGGACGGTCCATTGAACAGAAATGTCCAAGAGCTGGCAACAGGAAAATAAAGCATTGCTTGCTTTAGTTCTGGGGAGCACTTTGGTCACACAGAAACCTACGTTTTCATGAGTTTATGACTCTAATTATGTCGCTATCTTCACAAAAAAAGCTTACATTAGAAATTTATAAAGCATTACCCAACATTTGGACTCTCTGGTGTCTATCTTAGAATGGGAAAATTTTAGGATCTTATCCAGCAAATCCTCCCACCATAAGTACTTCCTTGTTCTTCCAGAGATGTAGATCCTATTCTTCACCCATTTACACCCTTGTAATATCACTGGGCAGTGACCTTTTACTGCCCGTCACCAGAGAACCCGGACTACTAGTTTCACTGGCAGCAGGCTCGAGGCACAGCAAGGTGGGGATTATGCACTCCCATGACCTTAAGTATCGAGTACTTTGGATGCAGAAGGAATGGTATCTGGGCACACAGGTCCAACCAACATGCTGCACCATTATTACCACAGGTACCTCTGGAGGCGATTCTTTACAATATTTCTTTTTACCAGCAATGAACGGTTAGAACAATTTAGGTTACTTTTTAATGCCTTCTGTTTAGTCTTGCACTGAAAGGTAGCAGCCCTGGGGATAAAAGGTGGCAACTGCATCAGGTATGGACATGCAGCTTCAGAAAGAGGTAAAGAATGTTGTCATTTATGAAGCGTAAATTGAGGACTTAATTGCGTGAGCTGGAAGAGGCCAGGCTGGTGCTTTCAGTCCCCACCCGAAGGGGTGGGTCACAGGTGTCTGAGGACGTGGTTCAGTACTGGCAGGCGCCAGCAGCACTGCTCTCCCTCTGCCTCCTGCAGCAGCTGCTTTGCTGCTGCCACTAGAGACCAACCTAGCTGAGATGTCTCTGCCTTTCTACACACGCAATCTCCATATCACCTTATTTTAGACTTGTAACTGAAAATTTGGTTCTGTGGTTCCACCAGCCTATCAGAAAACTCACGTTCACTCCCTTCGTACTGCCTCAAGCCCCACAGGGTCTGCTGGCCGAGAACCCAGCTCTGCTCCACTCCTGCCTCACCAATGTGCCCATTCCCTTCTAAAACTTGTACTCCATAAAGACAGAGTCAACGGGCATAGAATTAAGTTTTTTTTTTTCTATGCATCCTTTCAAATTATAGATCCAAATGACTTGTCTTTGTTGCTATTTTAATCCCACTCAGCTAATACAGAGTTGCCAATTCAATTTCAAGACTGTTTTCAAGAAGATTTTTCTCTTTTCCAATGCAGACATCCCCAAAGTGTAAGTGGAATTAACTCCTTTTATTCATGTGAACTCTCTATTTCCTAAAGAGACTCCATCTAAGGGCCTCGCTTCTGCCACAGCATAGCAATTCTTAAGTGATAGTCTTATTAAGGTTGGGAAGGACAATTTAATAGCTCATTTGCATTAACACAAGTCACAGCGTTTGCACTAAGAAATATTAGGTGTCTAAATTAGGAACTCTTACTGCTTAATAAAATGTTCTTAAGTGCATTCTCCTGTTGCCTGTCTATGAATCCACTTTTTATACAGCTATACTTACACAGGCTGAAGAATGAAATGCAGATATTATGGATATTCCCCACAGCCTCTTCCAGTTACCCTTGACTAAACCCTGTAACTTTTCTGATCTATGACTTCTAAAGATGGAGGTCCCACTTTCTCTTGTGATCTCAATGCACAATCTCTTCTACTGTTAGAAATTCCTTATTAGTCATTGAAGTTTGAGGTATCACTCCATTTTTTCTTAAATGACTGGATCTGTTCCATGTGATCTATTCCACAAGAGGGTGCAGCACATTTTTGAATAGTGAGTGGCTTTGCATTGATGAAAAATGCACCCACCCTTGGTAAACCTACAGCTAT
Organism: Merops nubicus; assembly: GCF_000691845.1. Lineage (NCBI taxonomy): Eukaryota > Metazoa > Chordata > Aves > Coraciiformes > Meropidae > Merops > Merops nubicus. Next base: position 23,937 of record NW_008581442.1, read on the forward strand.
TACTCCAATAATAAGGAATTCCTGGTAATCCCATTAATTGCTGATGTGAACAGTCAGGTCTTCTACATTTTTTATTCAGTAACAGATAACAGATCATTCCATAGACCAAGACTTACAGGGACACACACATCCCCTTCAGAGAACCTAACGGACTGCAGTGTGCAGCACAGACACTACAAAGACAAGCACCAACCCACATTTCATGCAGATGTCAGTAGAAACCCAAGACAATGCCCAATGCAGATGAAAATCTGACACTGTGAACATTATTAGGGACAGCAGCCAGACAGGTGGGCAGCATGTCCTCATGCAGAAAAGTCAGTTTTGCTGCTCTGCAACGCATGGCTTGCAATAAATTCCAGGCTGTCACTGCTGCACAGTCTGCTCCTCTGGGTCATGCCTCTGCCCTCAGTGACACATTTTCAGGTGCTGAATGGTTAGGTGGACCATTAATGACGGCTCAACTCCCCTCTGCAGCATGCAGGAGAAAGAAAAGATTTTCTTTATTCTCCTTACTCAACCATTTACACTGGAAATCGTATATGAGGCAAATGAGAAGTTTTGCTTTAGGGGATGATTCAGGATTAAAAATAATTCAAATTCAACAACTAGGATATGAGAACATGGAGTTTTGTAGAGAAAAATGAAGGTACTTGCTTCCTGAACAACCTACAGCTATGTAAAGAAAGTCAACAAAAACTGAAAAGAATAACATTGAGAAGAACTGATTTTTAAAATTGAGCAAAAAGATACTTGAACAGTAAGTGTGTAAGACCATGTGAAGTTTTGTCTCTGGAAGTACCAATAGCTATCAACTATTAAAGGCAACCAGAATACTATTAATCTAAATGAGCATGACCAATAAGGATGAATAAATCAGGAACACTAAGAGGATGATTATTTTTTGCATTTTATTTTTTCTTGATTTTTTAAAAGGAAAGCACATGACACTTGTCTTCCCTTCTTTCTCAGAAATACACATTATGTAGCTGCAGTAGTCCCCAGATCAGTGGCTGAGCCATAGGTATGCAGGATCCAACTCTTTTATTTAGAAACTATTAGAACAAGATTCTTCAGTCAAACTAAAGCTATAAATGCAGTCAGTATCTCCATATTTTATTGGAACATTTTATGTATAATTTTCAACATAGAGCTAGATCACCATTACTATTGCTGTTCGACTACTACGATCTTATTAGCTGTGCAACTCATTGCCACAGGACATTGTGAACAGTTGAGTACAAAATGTTACTTGACATAGTAATGGAGGAAAATAATAAAGGGCTATTAAACATAAACATTGCCTTTTGATCAGGAAATCCCTAACCACAAATTGCTTGAGTCTGAAGGACTCTTTTGAAAAAACATCATTATTTTTCTGCCTTTTTCTTCCATCTCCTCTACGCATCAGTTACCAGCCGCTGCCATAGTCAGATTATGGGGCTTTTTAGCCCATTTTTTCTAGATTATTTATTTCCTTAGACCCAGTGCAGCCATTAGTATGTTGTTAAGTACATTTCTAGTCTCCAATACCCAATACGACACTTCTCCTTAAGACTACTGTAGGTCCCTTAATAATACTTAAGAGAACAGATCATCTTTTGTGCCGACCGAAAACACCTAGCACACCTACTAATTTTGAATATTGATATGCAACCTGAAAATCAGAAGTTATCCTTGAACCTACATCAAGTGCCAAAGTAAAAGCAATCTATTCTTCAGAAGTTTTGCAAAAATGCACAATAACGGTAGAAAGTAATTAAGTGTAGTTTTTACTAGTGTTACTGCAGCAATTTGGCACAAGCAGAATGAAAAGGCTCTTTTTGTCGCCCAGCTCACAGAATAAACTGGAGAAGAACATCTCTAAATTGTCCTTTCTTATGGCCTAAGTCATCCTGAATTTGTGCTTACATTAGCAAGTTGGATCACCTGTTACAGCAGATTTGTAGAACAAAACAGATGGTGCTGAGCACCTGACATGCACATTATGCATGACTCAGAGGGGGTATTTTGGACTAACTTCAGTCTGCTCTCATGGACCGAGCTTGCATTAGTCGTTACAGTGCATCTGGTGCGTCTCTGGAGTCTGTCTTTGGATTTACTTTCATCAATTCATTTTACTTTTGTAAATCCACTTTGTGCACTCTGAGTCTGCTCTGATGTGCAAACTAAAATACAGTAAATAAAGATGATCAGGAGAGAGCCTTCAAAAGCATGTTCCCAAATCAAATGAAAATGGTAATTAAATGAATTTTACATCATTCCTGACATTTCCTAAACTATGCCATAACCAACTTGATAGCTGATTCTCAGGCACATAAAGCCTCTGATTGGCCTGGATGCCCTTACTTAAGGGCAGGCTATCTACTAAACACCGGAATCTCTGCTGCAAGAAGTAGCACTTCTTGAGCACATGGAAACACCATGAGCAGAACTTACTAGTTCTGAACGTTTGTCTTCCCAAAAGCTTCACAGAAAGCAGTATTTCTCCTATAATGATACCGGCGCTGGGACTGGCCTGTTTTGCTCTTGCTGGAGTAGGCAGCATGTTCCAGTTTGGAAGGAGGAAGAAACTAGAAGACTGGTTTCAGTTTACTGGAATCAGAAGTAGGGGCAATGAGCATGCTCATGCTTCTACTCTTAAGAAACCAAAGCTGGAGTCTGTCAGTGCTGCACTTGGCCAAAGTCATGGATTTGTCATTCAGAAGTTTCCATAAAAGTCTGTTCATTCTTGTCTAGGAAGGTTATTTCAGTCTGGGAGAGGTACAGAAAAAGTTTAAAAACAAATGGAGAGTTTCATCTTGAAGAGGATCTTGACTTGCTCAATAGCTTGGCAAGTCAAAACAGTACGTATAGATTCAGTACAGATAGACAGTGAACACACAGATGGAGAACTTCCTCTGTTACAGGATAATGCTGGCAAATGAAAGGAAGAGTCTCTTGTCAGAGGAAGTTTGGGAACAGCCTTTTACTGAGAAGCAGGTGCAAGAAACCCAAGTAGTTTAAACATAGCTCTCAATGCATTTCTGAAAGCAAATGCGCCATTTGGTTTCTTGGAGGAGCTGGGAAACAAACTGAAAAAAATCTAGGCAGTTTCTTTCAATTTTAAATTCCAGGCAAATCCTTTATATCCCAACAATGATGGAATGCTATCATACTCAATATCTTGCTCATCTGAAAGAATTAACTGTTAGTTAATTCAGAGTGCACTCAATTGCAAATGGTTTTCCTTGGGCTAGTGAAATGCCTGGCTCAGTTTAAAAAAACAATCCCAAAGGTTGGGGCTTTTTTTTCCCTATGAATATGAAATGTTATCAGTAACACTATAATTGTTAAAAAAAAACAAACCAAACCAAACCAAACCAAAATCTAGTATCATTAGCTACATCTATCAACATCTTAGGTGAAATTCAGTTCTAGTGTCATGGCCCAGTTCTGAAAGGCCTGAAAATTTCAGTCCTCATCCATGTCCCTGAGCCAAATCCAGGGTACCTCTCAGGATATCTGACTCTATGTAAGGAATTGGGATGAACTGTAAATACTGAAACACAAGTCTAGGGTAAGTCAGTGTCACACAAGTGAATACTGAAGGCTTATTCAAAATTAGTTATCTAAGGTTAAAAAGTAATTCTTTGATTGTGTCACTCAACACATTAGGCCTGAAGCTATATTTTTCCATACCATCTTTATGTCAGCATACACGATGCTAACATAAAAGACCTGTACAGTCCATTTATTGGAGCCCTTAGAAGATGCTTTTGAAAGAGAAATAATGTGATTGTAGAATTTCATTTCAGATTGTGAGCATGGAAAAAGTATACGCCCTTTTCTTTCATCTTTCACTGTAAGGCAAAGAATCACTTGCTTTCTCTTGTTGAATTAAAATCAGCTGGAAGACAAAGCACATAAAGCAAAAATCCTTCAAGCGTTATCCCCTTAAATCACTGCTTTGTGAGAGAAAAGAAAGTGGCTTTTCAGCATATGAAAATATTATTATATAGCTTGGCTTTGTGGTTTTGGGTTGTAGACCAAAGGAAAATGTTTTATTTGCTGAGAAACATAAATCTGTTTCTGTTTTCGCATTCCACAACTATTCCAAAGCATATTTTCCTGTGTGATAAATAACCATTCAATGCAGCTGTCAGATCACTCCTAATGTTTGCATTGCGTTCAAAGTAAAACCTCACACCTCTCCTGCTTTGCTTTCTACACAAAGTATTTGGACAAAGCTAAGGCAGGAGGCCTTCACTTACCCTCAGTCCTTAGGCAGAATGCTTCGCTGAAATCATGCACAGACGCAGGAAATCCCAGTGGCAAAATACAGCACTGAATGATACTTATGAGGTCCTCCTAATCAATAGCTTGTCAAGTCAAAATAGTATCTCTACATCCTGTATATGACAGTGTCACACTGGATCAGATCCATGACCTACTGTTGCAAATAACCACTGTGAAATATTTATCATCTAGGGAGAAATGACTCCTGTCCATCTGGGAGATACTCAGCTCTCAACCTCCTCACCTTGCTGTGCTGGGGGACCTCAAGAAATCATCAAATTTAACCCATTTGGACCAACCGCTACGCAGCACTGCTTACCACCTGAGCTGCTGCAGGTCCCCAGAGCACAGCCCAGACAAGGCCCCTTCTGGCTGAGGGCAGCTGTGTCAGCATGCAATGAAAGCTAGAACGGAGTTGTTCTCACCAGCTGGAGTTCAGCTTAGGGAACTGTCCCACCATTCTGCCAACTGCTTCAATGCAATCTGCTCACTTTGGACACAGTGGGACCTGCTTTTGTATGGAAGATGCTTTGTAATGTGGAGACTGCTCTTTTTCATAAGGAATATAACTCCTGACTTTCCTGAGCCACCTGTATTTGATGCTATCAAGCAACTCCATTTCTCTGTCAGTAAAGCAATATGTCAACAACTCCAATCTTGTAGAGGTTTGTAAGGCACCATTATTTGTAATTCACAAAGCAATTTAGGGGTTTAGGCTATTGTTTCATTTTCAGTGGTAGGGAAAAGACATTCAGCTGAAGCACAGTTTTACATTCTATCAAGGAAGTGCTAAATTAAAAGTCTTTGTTCATGCGAGTTATATGTGCCTTGAAGCTTGTGGAGGGAGAAAGCAGAAAGGACCAACCAGCTACTCACCAAAAGATGCATCTTACCCGTAACTCATGTTTTGGAACATTATTCAGTAGAGCAATGGCAAGTTTAGGGCTAACCCAAGCCTGGGATGTTACCACCATGACTACAGTCTGCCTTTGCACTGCACAGAATTACTAACAACTGACTATCTAGCAAGAGAAACAATATGTCCAGCATTATCTGCAAACAGGTGTTTTTCTCCAGGAAGACCAGAGTAATAAATCTGCTAGCATAAAAGCTAAATACAGCAGGAACAAAATGTAGTTTCTGTGAGATCTGAACAGTGGGTGTTATTTAAATTAGTGATGATATCTTTTAAAAATTCTTCTGGTAACCTTGGTGTTTTATTTTTAACCAACACTCATGCAGACAGACAGAAAGAAAGTCAGACAGAACGATAACTCCTACCCTCGCGGGCTGCAAAGCCACTGCTGCCTACACACAGCAAACCCAGCAGGCGGGCCAGAAAAAGCATGTCACATGTGCCCAGAGATCCAAAATAGAGAAAGGTCAAGTTGAAGGGTCAAGATAGTTACGTGACAAGTAACAAGATCCAGCTTTGGAGAATTTCTTTCCATTCAGTCGAATTTCATAATGCCTGACTGTTTGTAAGCAGTTTTAGTGTTCCAGCAAACAGCACGTACATGCACGCACCACCACAGCAGGTCCCCTCCCTGAAACCTTAGCAAAGAGGCCAAGGCTGGAAGCACACCGTGTCCAAAGAGCTACGTCCATAGTTTGTTTAGCTATGGCGTCTCCAAACCAGGTTTAAGGTATGTGAGTCAAATGAACACAACTTCGAACTGCTGTTGTGCCTCCTACAAGTGAACAGGTACTAAAACTACTTTTCTGAGCTCTAGCACATCTGACAGTACTTAAACTTCACCGATAGTACTTAAACTCCATGATTAGCTTTAAACAGATTGCTTTTAAATAATTGTAAATTTTAAAAAGAGTTGTGTGATGAAGGTGTTTGGCATGTACTCCTGCCACTGACATATTTCAGCCTCAAGACTCATCTGCCAGAGGACTAGGCTGAACTTCATCAAACACTATTATATTATGGGACAACATGAACAGGCACATCGCATTCAATCAAAATCAAAATATTTATGTGATTGTTTTAGGACAGCCACAGATAAAAAGTCAAGCTGATAACAATCTATTGCTGAAATTCCCAGATTAACTTCCTGTGCTTTTCATCATACATAGATGAAAAATCTGTCCTGCATTTCAAGTTGCTGACCATAAGCCTGACAGTTTTTGCTTCCTTCGCACGATTAATTACTTTGGGTCTGTTTCTCAAAAAGCTCTTTCACATAGTTGTACAGAGAGTAATAAACTTGTATTACTCATCGGATCCTGGAAAATCTCATTGCAGTTATAAAGAGCTTTCAGAATAAATGGATCTCAGTTCTACATTAATGCCACTGTACTCACCAAAACAACCCAGGAGCAAGTTACTGTGCAGGCATGTGTAACAGCCTGCTTTGAATATGATTTTTAATGTTTTTCTTCAAATGTTTTCTCATCCAAAACATGAGTAACCTCCAAATAGATGCTACACAGTATCTGTCTGTACACAGGTTTTAATTAATTTGACATCATATACAATTCCATACAGCTAAATGGATTAAATGACATTTTGAAAGATTCACTGTGCCAATAATATCTCTCAATTTGCATCTGGAAGTATCTTGTTAAATCATAAAATAAACAAAAACATACTAAAGCAGGGCCTTACACCAGATTTAATAACACAGTTTTTTCTGTAATAGCCACTGACACAGCTACTAATTCATCACTTGCTTTCACATGAAGCTCAGTTTTATAAGCCAAAGCAAGCTCTACATGCTTGTGGGATTTTTTTTAATTTTTTTTTTTTTCCCCCTGGCGTTCAGAGTGGTTTTCCTGGTGAAGAAAGCCAGCCCAGTATCTGAGATACTGACCCATAGCACTGCAGCAGAGATTACAGAAACAGGGATGCAGGTCGTTGTAAATCAAAACCAAACATCCCAGCTACAGTTTCTAAATTAATTCATAGATACAGTGTGTCAGGTCGGTATGATGAAGCCTTAGCAAAGGAGTGAGGAAGACAAGAAGAAAAGGCAGAAGAAAAGCAAATCATGCCACTACCTTAAGAATGGGATGAAAATCCCTGCTGCCTCCCTGGAGCTGGACGTGTCCATTGCACTCCAAATCTCACTAGGAGAGCTTGGTGTGATGAAATGAAAAGGGTTTACCAAGAAAACGGAGAGATGGTAAAAAAGCTCCCAACCTCCAAACAACGTGAAAAAAAAAAACCAAAACAACAACAAATCAATAACAAAAAAAAGAAAAAAAAAATCAACCTAAACAATACAACCCAAAAGAAAAGCAGTATGTCTTTACAGCCTGATCTCTGAAGCTGTAATGCATCTTAAAGCCTATCTACCTCTCTGAAGGGACTTACCACAAGTGTGCAGCACAGGAACTTGTTCATTGTGGTCGGTGGAAGAAACCTCAGTGCGCTGGGATCGGGCAGAGTCAGCTCCAGCCTCCGAGCAGCCTGCTTACATCGCCCAACATTAAAGACACGATATATATATATAGCCCCGGTGTAACAGGAAGCTTTGGCTCAGCTTTGATCACTCATTCCCTGCCATGACCAAACTTTTCTCTCACTCTCTCTCCCCCCACCCCTCTTTTATCTTTTTTTTTTTTTTTTTTTTTTTTTTTTAAAGGAACCTGTAAAACTTGATGACTTAATGGAACCCTTTGAGTGCTGTAACCACAGACTGGAAAATGCAGGAGGGAGTGTCAGGGGCTGGCCAGGGGAGGGTTTAATTGGGCTCTGTTTGTCTGTCTGCCCCCCCGCCCCGAGCAGCTGGCTGGGGGCAGACTCACGCCGCGGGGACACGG